>NC_091748.1:56527625-56670125 GCF_043380555.1 Nothobranchius furzeri | reverse complement strand
TAATATCAGAGGATTTACGGTATGTTACAAAGCCGCCAATGTATTAAAACAACTGGGAATCATTTCATTCATTTTTCACAACATTTTTGATTTCTGGATAATTCCAGAGATTAACAGTAAAAACTACACATTGTCACTTCCAAATGCAGGGATGTAATGTCCCACAAGTCACCACTGTGTGATGACTTGTGGGACATTATGGGACTTGTCATTGAAAATATTGTTCTAACAAATTAATGGTTCAAAATGCTTGTAAATGTCCAACAGTTACAATACTTTCAAGTTTGATAGGACATTACAAGGTGCTGACAATTCTATGATAAATATTTTCTATTCTTTGCGTCGATTGCATCCTGCCTTGCTTAAAATAAGATCAAACTTATTTCCAGCTGAACCAATAGCGGCTAAGAACTTTAAACAGACTCCCAGTTTAGTTTAGTTTAAATCACAAATCTAATTTCTGTCCAATCTCTCATTGCATCTGCAGCACCAGTGGTGTTGAAATGACCTGTTGGGTAAACTTGCCTAAACTTGGTGACAATCCTGTTACATGTCCATCCATCCAGTGTAAAGAACATGAAGGACACAGTCCAGCAATGATGACAGTCACATCAGCATGATCTGCAGCTTGTCATGCTAAATGAGATGGATGACCAAAGGAGAGGAGGGAAAAGAATACATATGAACGCTTATTGTGCACATATGGTCCATTAAGCACTTTCCTGCTTGTTTTTATGGCTGGTTTAATCTTTTTTAATCTGTCAGAAAATCAATTTGTTCACGTCGCTGCCAGGCTGCTGAGTGGAGCACTCCATCACACATCCCACAGACCTTGCCTGCCTGAGCTCGGCATTGTTCTTGATCCTAGTCATCAGAAAATGCAATACAAAGAAAAATGAATGAACCGACGGACGGTCGGGGGAGGAGAACAACGGAGACTGTAAAAGTAGGCTACAAGCAAGTTTATGTGAAACTGGGTGGAGAGACGCGTTGATGGACAAGCGAAGAAAAACTGCTTTTCAACCTGAAGGATCAAAGTCAATTTTCAAAGAAACACAACAAAATATGAGGGGGAAAAATAAGTGGGAGTCTGTGACCTTGAGTTTGAATAAGGGCCACGTCTAGAGATATACAAAGTGGTTGTCAGATGGAGAGTGCTGGTAATCTAAAAGAGTTTTATTCTGCTGCTGTGTTGCACAGACTAAAATGGATCTATGTAGGGGAGGAGTTATGGCTGTGACCATTGTCCACTCCTAAACCCCCTTCCACTGCTTAGGTTTTAATTTGAAGCTGATGTTTTCTAAAGTTTCTGTTGAAAACTTTAAAACATTTGATATATCTCAAGGAAAACCAAAGTGAATTGTAATTGATGAGCTAACGGCTAGTCTAAGGGGCCAAGACCAATTAGTGTTTACATGTAAGTCGTTCTATGGCAATGATCAAGATAAAACTGGGAGCCTTTATCCTAGTTAAGATGCTCGTAAGAAAACCAAACTAATGAAATGCATTCCACTCTACTAAGGTTGATGTCAACATGCACACCTTCCTGTTTACATTCTTCCAGTTAGCTAGTAACACAAATAACAAACAGATGCTAGCAGAGGTGAAGCAGACTAAGTAAAACCAGGTTATGCACATCAACGCTGCCACACAGCTTATCTGGGATGTGCTGTACTCTTTGATAGAGTTACATTGTGGCAATGATATTATCAGATATATGAGATCACCTCCACAGTCTCATCACTTCCAGAAAGGGAGTGGCCAGCAGGTATCAGCTTGTCTGATCCATTTTTCATGTAGAGGAAGTCGGTGTCCAACTGCATTATCTGGGTACTCCAGCTGGATTAGAATCTGTTTCACTTTAGCCAGACTAATGCGTTTACATGCGTTTAAAAAGGCAACTTCACTCGACTTAAGGCAATGGTTTGGTTTCTGTTGCTGAATCTAAACATACTAAACGTGAGGTGTTGCAGTCTTTAAAAATAAAGTATGAAAAGTTGAGCTATTCATGTCAATCATTTTTCTTTAGATGAAAATAAAATTGACAGCAGCAGTACCTGTAGCATGTCTGGTTCAGCACAGAAAACTGGCAGCCATTGCTCCTGCTGGAAGATCCATGTGTTTTTGTTATCCATCTACTTCAAGAGATCTCAGCTATCGCTTAAAAGTTGGTCAAGTTTTTTTTCAACTTATCTGAACTTTTTAGTTCTATATTTTGCATATGCTTTCATCTAAAGCGACTTACATTTGAACCTAAAATGCATGTTTTTGGCCTGTGGGGAAACAGCGCACCTAAGAAAACTCATGCATGAAGAGGGCGAATATGCAAAATCCACCCAGAAAGGCCACAGCCAGTATTTGGACTTGCAACCTTCCTGCGGTGAGGAAACAGGGCTGCCAACCATGCAGCCATTGTTTATGCATTCACCTCCTGTAACTACCACCTATACAGAGTTGCAGGGAACTGATCCCCAGCAGTCATTAGAGGCAGGCACACCCCTGACTGACTGATCCATTACAGGGAACACTTTGTTCCACTTTTAATGTTCTTAAATATTTTGCTAAATACATTGTAAAATGCCTGGTCTTTCTATCCACTTGTGTTTGACATTCAACACTGGTGTCCTGCATGTGCAAAACCCAAAAACAATGCAAACGCAAACAACTTTCCTCCAGTCTGAACACAAATGCTGTAAAAACATCAGACTGCAACCATGAAATAGTTTAAAAGAAGAAGAATTAATATTTCTAATTTATTTTAAACACAAGATTTAAAACCCTGCCCTGAACTGCTGATTATCTTTGTTTAGCAAAAACTTAAATAAGTCCCATGAAAGGGCTGGGATGCTGAGTTACTTTGACTGAACGTGCATGGCGGTGGGGGGTATTTTGTGTAATCAGTGAAGTTAGAGAAAAGGATACCTGGTTTGGGTTAGGGTGAAACCATTACACTAGTGATGTGGGGTTATTAAAGCAGCCAGGAGTCAGTGGGACTGAAAAATACCATATGAAGACATTGTAAGGGTACTGAAATGTGTCATTTCTACTCTTGACAGCATTGAGAAAAAAAAGAAAACCCATTTAAACTGCCTTTATTCCTCAGCTTAGAATGATAAAAAAAAGTCTGTTCCCAGAAAAGTATATATCATTTTATTCTTTAAGCAGGGAGGCTATTTTCCCCTTGAGCTGCTCAGAAAAGGACTACGCCTTATTAGCCTCTGCAACACACAGAGCGGTATTTGGTTATGCAGTGAAGCCTAAAACAGTGTAAGCATTTAAAGCCGCTTCGTCCCTCCATCTCACTGAGTGATTACCTCTGTCGGGACTTCAGCAGGACACACACACACACACACACACACACACACACACACACACACACACACACACACACACACGCACGCACGCACGCACGCACGCACGCACACACACACACACACACACACACATGCACGCACGCACACACACACAACAGTAGAACACCTGTCCCCTAAAATGCCTGAGAGCACTTATCCTGCTTCCCTGCCACACCTCAATGTGCAGCAATTCTGGAAAAGGGGCCTCTTGAAGATTTGTGTCCATAAAGGAGAAATGCCGCCTGAGCCATTAGATGGTTGCTGTGGGTGTTGAGATGCATCTGCAGCTTGGAGCTCAGGAGCGTTCCTCAACCATTAGCCCAACACTCACATCTAAGTTGCCTATTTAAATGTATTTTGAGCTTTGTAATGTAAATGCAGGAAATAAAGGGTGTCAGCGACAGTCTCTGAACAGGAGGTTCTTTTCCAATAACAATGGAAGTAAATGGCAGGCCTAAAACCACTAACACAGCATCATTATTATTTTATTTTTTTTGAAAAATAAGGAGCAGCTGGCTTGTAGCTCCCTTTCCAGACATCCTTTTTTCTCAAACATGTCGACTCTTGTTCAAGGAAAAAAAAACGATTGGAAGGATGAAGAAATCCAAGCCAGAGTGTTGGATATTACACCGTTTTAAAACTCTGTCCTAATTACAAAAATATAAAAAAACAGAGGAGATGCTTCTCCATCCTCCATGAACTCCATCCAAGGATTGAATGTTTAATTCCAGATCAGACAGGGATGGTTTTGGCGAGGTTTCCAGCGGGAAGGTTGATAAACAGCCTGATCCGCAGACAGAAGCATCTTGTCCAGTTGAGGCCAGGTGGACAGAAATGAAGATGATGAGCCATCGACACAAAACATTGTGAATTAGTAATTGAAATATACAGGATGGTGAAAAATAGACGAGATGAGGTAGGAGAGTATCATTTCTGATCAATCAGGGGTGTAGTTATGTAGGGGACAGAAATGTCAAACTGTGAGATGACATGACAACATCCTTCTAGATACTCCTTGGGAAATCAAATGCTTATTGATGACTCTGTGTTATTTTAATGCACAGCTTGAATTATTTTACAAACAGTTTAAATACCAAAGGTAGATATTGTTTATTATAAAGGCAGACGATGCTCAGAGGTCAGAATGACTTCAAGAGAATAGATCTGTTAATGCATGAATGGTTATAAATAAAAACCCAACTGCTTGTGTGTGGTTAAAATTGTTATTTTCTTTGAGTGACAGCTAGCTTTTGAGTAGAAGGGCTTTCCAATGGAGTGAAACGACCCAGAAATGAGCTGGTCCTTTTCTATAAAATGCAAAAAAAATTAAGTAATTTCATTTTTGTCATGAAGGGAAAATATTTGATGCCACATTCTTTTGTGATGTGTCTGTAAAAACAAGTCTTGCACAGATAACCTTAACCTCCACATACGGCCCTGTGTCCACATACATGGACATTAGCTCCTTTCACGATAAGATTTTATTCTTTTCAACCTAAACCATTTTGTTATTAATTATAGACACTTGATGTTGACTTTAAATTTCTTTAGTTTTCTTTCTTTCCATTTTAGGAAATTTGACATTTTAATTTTATTGTAATTTTTGTAATTTTGTTTCCGTTTATGAGAGTCGACTAATCTGTATTAGCTAGATATGGTTTTTCTTTTAAATCACATCAGATACAAGTTTGGGTGTCAGGAGGTTAAAAAACAGATTTATTTTATTCTATCATTCATTTTCTTATATTTTTTGCCATTCATTTATCCATCAAACTTGCATACGTTTTAAGCTTTGGCGAATCTAGAAAGTTTCACATGGGGGCAGAGGTCTAGGCAGGGTGGCCATACTAGACCTCCTCATGGAATTATATGTAAATCCCCTGTTATGTAGATGGAGTTGATAAAATATTCACAACACTTCAAATCTGTCTTTTTTTCTTCTTTAAAAATTAACATGATTTTAGGTATAAATGGGAAAAATAGATGTTCTACAAAATCGAATCGTAAACAAGCACAAAAGAAAAGATCAGAAAATAGCAGGGATGTGTATTTTTGAAATTCTGGCGATACGATACATATCACGATACAGGGGAGACGATACGATGTATCACGATATATTGTGATACATTCAGTCAGACGTCACAAGCAATTTTTTTTTACTGAATTTATTGTAAGAATGTTCAATAAACAGTCCAAACTGATACGTAACATGTTTAACATGAGGTATCTGAACCATGATGGAGGGATTTACATTTCAATGGTGGAAACAAAACCCGTTGTACACTGCTGCCACGTAGCGGGTGGCGATTGAATTGCACAAAACAAAAAGAAAATACACAAAAGTTTGCATGTAAATTCTTTCAAGAATTAGACACACAGCTTTTGAATATCGATGTAATAATCGCAGGAAAAAATATCACGATATATTGCCATATCGATATTTCCGATACACGGCTTTTGAATATCGATATAATATTGCTTGAAAAAATATCACGATATATTGCCATATCGATATTTTCTTACATCCCTAGAAAATAGCTTAAATTTATGTGCAGGACTGACTTCATTCATCACTTTTAGGGGAACTCGAGAGCCATTTTGAGGATATTTAGATTTTTACATTTATTTCTAAAGTTTTTTTTTCCCATTTAATCCCTTGAAATGACTGTTTTAATAAATGACTGAGACCTTGTCTGAAAACCTGAAAAGTCCTAAAGTCTGTTTAGTTGCCGAAATGTTAAACGACCTTACATATTAGATTATATTTAAGGGTTCTCCACTTAGAAACAGTAAATAAATGGAGAGCAATAATGCCTCAGATAGGACGAAAACTGCGCTGAAAGCCGAGCCATCATTACCTGTCATATGAAAGCGATTGCTCCTTTGAAACGGGAAGCCTTTCTCCATATGATTTATTCTTTTTTGCACCCTCATATCCCTGCTATTCATCTTATTTTCTGTAGGCTTTTCCTCTCAAGTCTACTTCCTCAAGGCATACAGTCTCTCCTCTCCATTCATGTCGGTTCCTCCCACCACAGTCCTTCCTCTGCAGATTAATTCAAGAATACAAATGAAATCCCCTCTCACTTTTCACACCTTTATTTGAAAGAAGAAACTTGTGAAAACCGTTTCCACCGAGGAGGAGTAGAGCTGTGGCGCCTGTCAGCATGCAGACATGACACCATCCTCACATGAACTGTTAGAAGGGCGTGTAAACAAATGGACATTTATTTTAATCCTGATATTTTCTTCAAGATAATGAAAGAAGCTGTCTGTAACAACTCATTCATCTTGTATTTGTCTTATTCAAAGTCAAATCTTGTGCATTCCTGGAAACAGAGTTTTCACTTCAGTGAGTGTTGAGGAAATGAAAAGTCTGCAGATTTCTGTTTTTTTCCTAGTTCACATGTGGGTGGGTGTCCTTCAGAAACAGAAGACACAAATCACACCTAATGCCATACATGTTTAGTGAACATGGGGAGAAAAAGAACATTTTTCCTCTATTTACAATCAAACTTTCATTTCTGAGCATTCATGACCGAATAAGAGGTTGGCGTCTCTGTTGATGCTGCAGAAATGACTGACCAAGCACCCCTTGAGCATTCCTGAAAAATCTCACTGTGACTTTAAGATGAGGTGTGTTTCTGAGGCTGATGAATCAGCGTAGTATCAGCAGTCAAACAGATGTTGTTCTCCTCCTGATGCGGAAAAATTCCCATTTTTGGCACCCTGATGAGCAAGTTTCCAATAACAAGGGCAGGCAGGGGGCATTTTTGAGCACATTATCCAGAGGAATGCATACGTAATGCATGGCGCTAACATGGGCACACACAGCACAAACTGCCCCTGTCTCAGTGTGCTCCCGCCTGGATAGCTGAGTCCAGGAGCGGCAGAAGATGACCTTGGAACGAGAAAGTGTTTGGATGCTGATACGGGTCTGTGGGTGGTGGATGTCATGAGCTCTTAAAAAGAAAAGGTTTTTTCTTATGTGGACCGAGGGGCGATGACAAAAAAATAAAAAATAAAAAATTAAGCAAAGGGAATAAACTTTTTTGCAGAAAGCTTGTTTTTATGTTAGACATTTTTGTAGCTCAGAAAGTTTCTGTTGCTGATGTCTTCGTAGCGCTCTGGTTGAATCAGCAGGACTTAGCTGTAAATGTCCTTCAGAAGTTTGAGGAACCGTGAAAAAAAAGTGTAGAAAACTGATCGAATTAAAAAATTGAAATAGTTCACAGTTCACAGTTTTCATTGGTTCACTCTATCCATTGTTTTACACATTTGTCCTGTACCAGAATGTTTAACCTTTTTTTGTAATTTGTATTTTGTAATTTGAAATGCTTTTATTTTTGATCTATTCAATATATTTACCTTCTACTGTACCATGTTCAGCGCCTTGGGCTTCCTGACAGGGTTGCGGAAGGCGCTTTATAAATAAAGCTTTGATTGATTGATTGATTGATACCCAAAGCTCATGACCATTGGTGAGGACTGGGCGGTAGATCGACTGGTGAATCAAGAACCTTGCTTTCCGGCTTAGTTCCTTCTTCACCACAACAGGCCAGTTCAGCGTCTGCATCACTGCAGGTGCTGCCTCAATCCACCTGTCGGATCTCTCGGTCCCTCCTTCCCTCACTCGTGAATGAGATACTTGAACTCCTCCACTTGAGGCAGGACCTCTCTCCCGACCCGGAGTAGACAAGCTGCCCTTTTCCGGTTGGGTCTCAGACTTGGAGGTGCTGATCTTCATCCCAGCTGCTTCACAATCGGCTGCAATGTTGTAGGACCGTCTTGGTTGACATGTCTCTGCAACATTGCGTGGCCGTTGAGGGCAGTTCCTGTGGAGTGGCAGACCAGGGTGGAGGTCCCAATTTTTAAAAAGGGGGACCAGAGGGTGTGTTCCAACTATAGGGGGATTACACTACTCAGCCTCCCGGGAAAGGAGGGTCCGGTCGATGGCTGAACCTCAGATAGAGGAGGAGCAATGTGGCATAAACCAGCTGCAAATCTAAATTATATATATTGATATACTAAGTATGTTTTATATTGTTAGATAAATGTCAGATCATCCTCATATGTTAGGAGCAACTAAATGTGTGGAACAGCCACACATCCAACTAACATGCTTTGTAATCATATTCTAAATTAGCGAGCTAACTGTTTTCTGCATTCTGTCCAAGTTTAAAACTTTGCCTGAAGAACACTTTCTCCAAAGTATACAATTCCCTGAAATTGAATGAATTAATGAGGGTCAGAAAGGTTAATAGTTTGGTTCATTAGCTTGCACTACAACTCCAAGGTTTTCTGTCCAGTTGATTTAAACATATGCACACTAAGCTAAATGTAACGTTAGCACAGCCCCAGTGAGCGAGGTTTGACATTGGTGACTTTGCTAAAGGGAACATATGTTTGAGCAGATCACCCTCTATAAATAAAAGCTGCATTCACTCCCCATGGCCCGAAGGCTGGCGGCAATGTGTGTCTGCATGACATTATACAGGGTGATGGAGGTGGGTGGGATGCTGGGGTGTGTGACAGAGCAAAGAAGGATAAGGAGAAGAGAGGACATTGTTTTAGCTCAAGTGAGAAACTATTCAGTTTATGTGATGAACTTTTTGTGTTGTTTGACTTAGAGTTTTTCCACGTTGCAACATGTTTTAGACTGAGGTGGTACTGAGAAGGCTAAATGAAATCCCAGAGTGACTTTGAAATTTGCCTGGGATCTTTTTAATGTTGGTCATTCATTTAAACTAGAAATCTCACATTGATGTTTAATCGTAAATAGCTTTAAAGGCACAGTCTGTAATTAATTAGAATGGTAATCGTTTGAGCTCACCTCGGCACATTTACATACTTTTCTTTCCAGTATTGATTTATGTGCACTGAATAGGTAAAGGAAAGCAAACGTCTTAGCATAAGAGCTGCACATGCTAAAGCAAAATTACATGACAAAGATAGCCAAAAGCAGTGAACGTACATTTTTTTCAATCAGGCAACACGTTCATAAAAAAACACAATCATAGCACATTTCAGTCAGCACCAGACCCTTTCTAGTGAGTCTAGAGATGATTTTGGGGAGGAAATTAAGACAATTTTCCATCTTGAACAGATGATGAGCATTGAAGTGCCTGTTGACAGGTAGCCTATAGCATGTTGTCTGAGCTGGCGTTATCACACGCAGTGAGACCCACATAAAACACACACACTCACACACCTATGTGCACACACTCCAGCAGCTTTAAGCACTAATTGGTACCCAGAAGGGTTTGAAAGAGACACAGAGAGACTGATATGAAAGAGAAAATCAACATCAAAAATGCAGACCAGCTGGTCGACTACCTGCCTCTGAAGCAGAGCGGGAAATAATTCAGATCGAATCTTAAGTTTCATTGAGATGAAAAATGAGGTAAATTTAATGAAGTAAACAAACACGTGAACTTCTGTGTGAAGGAATAGTTTGAACCCTAGAGGTATTTAGACCGCAGTGACATTAGAGCCTTGTTCTGGAAGACCGCTGTCATAAAATCACACATTTGTCTTTTCTTCTGTCAAACGTCTCCTCAAAGTGATGCCTCAAAAATTCACTCTTAATTTCATTATGTGACATCTCTGGAAATAGTTAGATGAGGACTCCTGAGAGAGTTTTGACGGTTAAACAAGGAAAGACAGCATTGTTCTTGCATATAAGTAAGATTTGTTCTTGTCTGCGTCAGCGTGGCGCTTTTCATCAGCCAAAGCTAACTATCAACTTCTCTTGAAGTTAAAGAGGATTCATAATTACTTCTTCGTTCATCTCCTGGACTGTTGGCTGCTTTTCAAAATGAGCGTCTTCATCTAATGGTGCCAAACTCTGTCTTGTTGTATAGCTGTATATATTTTTTTAATATATATTGCAATGAAATAAAAACCTTTTTTTACACATCATCCCAGCTTCTTGTGTCAGTGAACCCTCCTGGTGAATAGAATTAAAAGAAATACTTGAAATTGTTAATGAATGATGTGTCATGCAAAAACAGTGTAATTGATAATTCAGATGTTTACTTATTTGAAGTATTTTTTGTTTTCAGCCTAAATTCTTAACTGTGCAAGAATGCATGAGCGTGACAAAATAACACCAAAACTCTGTGCCTGTGGTGTGTTTGTATGTGTGTATGCCACGTGTGGTTAAACACTCACAGCCCAGCCGAAGTGGCACACGGAGATTTCACCAGTGCAAATGGCCACTGGGGGCAGTGTGGAGTCCTGGATGTGCTCACACAAACATGAGTGTGTGCCCTGGAGGGACTGTGGGGTCGTTACCCTACTAATGGGGCCTTATGGTCACAAAACAAACATAAACTGTTGCTCCTCTTGGCTTGCATGAGGTCATGAAGATGCTGCTGTCATTCTCACTGAGGAGAATCAAATGTGCCGTTGGATGTGGATCGAACTTGAAAAGAGAAGTGTCGGTTTACTTAACAGCAAGATTTTGAGTTGGTCTATTTTAAGAGAAAAGAAAGTTGGGAGTTAATTTTTCAAAATCATATTTTTACCATGGGCAGCACAGTGGTGCAGCGCTTTTGCCTTGCAGCAAGAAGGTCCTGAGTTCACATCCCAGCACGGGGTCTTTCTTTCTGCATGGAGTTTGCATGTTCTCCCTGTGCATGCATGGGTTCTCTCCGGGTACTTCGGCTTCCTCTCACAGTCCAAAAACATAGCTGTCAAGTTGATTGGTCTCTCTAAAATTGTCTTTGGATGTGAGTGTGTGTGCATGGTTATTTGTCCTGTGTGTCTCCGTGTTGCCCTGTGATGGACTGGTAACCCGTCCAGGGTATACCCTGCCTGTTTGCCCAGAGACAGCTGGAGATAGACACCAGCTCCCTGTGACCCTGGATGGACAAGCGGGTACAGAAAATGGATATTTTCACCATGTTATTCATAATTCTTTTTCCACTTGTTTTCCTTGCACTTGGAAAAGTTAGAAATGTAAACAAATGGCAAACTAAAGAATAACCAATCTTAAAAATAATAAAAATAATTAGCTTTGAGAAATGATTTAAACTCCCTGCCAAGACCTGAAACAACCCGAGAGATGCATCGTCTCCAGTTAATCATCCGTATGACAAGATTGACTAATAGTTCTTTAAATACTACCTTATTAATATAATTGTTTTCCTGCTTTATCTTGTTTCCATGGGTTCAAGTAAAATTGAATTAAATTATGCCTTTGTGACTAACTGCTGTTGGCAAGGTGCCTGAAGATCATATTTAAAATAGGTTGTTTGATGTGTTCTCTGTTGTGTTAGGGTTAACAGATCACTCATTTATCTTCACAGGTTTAGAGTATTTTTTTATGCTTTAATGGATCACATGTCAGAATTAAGTGGCTCAAAAATAAGGGAAGTCAGAGTTTAGGCTTTTATTTTGAAAGACTGTCCTTCTTCCTGTGTAGCCAGACCTTACAGATTCCAACTTCTTCATAGTCCTTCACTCATTGTGTTTCTTAAGAAATGAAAACACACACACACGTTTTTCCTTGTACAGATGAATCACGTCTCATCATGTGTGGTTTTTGGAAGCTCTCCTGCATGGTTAAGGAAACGTGAGAAAATAACACAAAACACATTTCTCTTTATGACCTATATAGTTGTCATCATCAACGTTACATGATTTACAGAATATATGTGACCAACTAACATTTTGCATTCTACCACCGGATGTTCGGATCAAAATGTGAACCAATCAGAACTTAAATCAGGTGAGAGCCAGGCGTTTCCCGTCACCCTCTAGGTTTTGCAGCCGGTGGAGAGCAACTGTAGCGCCTTGGTCCAAAATCTGCGGCCGCCTTGATCTCACGAGGTAATCGTTGCATGACATCAGAGCAAGTCGACGTTAAGTCGGACGCAAATCTAACCGGCATGCACTGCGTGCCGATCACCGGTGATCTAATCTGCACAGAACTGGCTAATCTCGAACAAGGCCTATGAAATGTTAATTGGCCAGATGTATTCTGTAAATCATGTTGATGACAACTACATAGGCCATAAAGAGAAATGTGCTTTGTGTTCTTTTGTCACGTTTCCTATGAGCACACCAAAACTACAGCTTTACCTTTACTTATTATTACAGTCATATCTTCATATACAATATTTGATATCTACAAGCACGTGAGGATGGAGTTGAGCAGCGCCTCGCCTGGAAAGCAGACGAGAGCAGACGGACGCAGCAGGGGGAGTGGCTGAAAGCCGGCATTTAAGCCGAACAGATTTCCCTACATGTGTAGCTCGCGGGTGACGACGGATGAAGATATCGCATTAGAGTTCATACTTGTTTAATGTTTTATTTTAATTCTGGTGCCTGTTAGCAACCGAAACACATCCTGACATGCTTGTGGAAATAATATAATTCATATGGCGATATGATTGTAATAATAAGTAAAGGTTATCAGCTGTAGCTTTAGTGTGCTTATAGGAAATGTGACAAATAACACAAAACACATTTCTCTTTATGGCCTATATAGTTGTTATCATCAACGTTACGTTTGCATGACGTCAGAGCAAGTCGGAGTTAAATCGGACACAAATCTAACCGGCATGCACTGCGCGCCGATCACCGGTGATCTAATCTGCGCAGAACTGGCTCATCTCGAACAAGGCCAAGGCTGACGTCTTGTGACTTATTCACGCCAATGAACCATGTAACGTCTCTGTTTTGTTGGCCCGCCCCTTCACACCCATGACTATAAAAGCCGCAGCTTGTCGTTTTCCTGCACTTCTTCCTTGTGTCTGAATCCCCAATGTTGTTCGTTGGACAAGCAGACAAAAAGGCGAGTTTAATTGTTAATAAAATCTTTAAAAAATACAGTAAATAGCAGATAAATAATCATCAGACCTGTTCAAGTAGTAAACGCTAGGGGAAAGTAACCGTTAAGATAAAATAAAACTTTGTGGCTGTTGCAAGGGGCAGTGTTTCGTGGTTTTAAAGTGTCTGGGTCTCTTTAAAGCTCCATTAGTTCTGCTGCTTGATGGGTTACCAACATGAAACCGACTCTTGTCATAGAAAATAAATTTATCTGGAGTCTGAGCTTTAAAAAAAACCCCAACTTTTTGGGCACCCCTGTGGGTATATAAGTGGAGCGACTCCACTGTTCGCCTCCGATGGCTCTTGGACCTATCAGAACCAGTGGGGTCATTGGCTTAAGGGCTGCGACTAGACTCATAGAATCTGGGGTTACAATACATAACCAACGCTCTATTTCCTCTAGTCTTGGTCCTTAAGCTAGCTGCTATTGGAATAATGCACAGCTGGATGAGTTTACGCCACACTGGTTAGCTCAAATCAATCAATCAATCAATCAATCAATCAATCAATCAATCAATCAATCAATCAATCAATCAATCAATCAATCAACCAATCAATCAATAAATCAATCAATCAATCAATCAATCAATCAATCAATCAATCAATCAATCAATCATCAATCAATCAATCAAAGATACTTTTTTAATCCCAGAGGGAAATTAGAGTTTCAGTACACACAATTCAGAGATCAGACATACATGGGCAAGACACATGACAAGAATTGGTGACTGTGGTCATTCGCAACCCGAGTCGCGCTACCTTAATAGAGATCAGAGGGTGACATGAGGATTGGTTCAGGTGTAGCGGAAAAAAAGGCACTTCAGAGTTACCCTCCCATCAGGATGGCAGCTTTGCTCTGCAAAAAAACACCTCAAACACATATGCAACAGACTTCAGACAACACCACATAAGTGTCCACTAGGTGGGGTGGTGGGTTGGGACTATCCCTACTTCAGTTCCTGCAGCTACGATAAGCAGCACATGTCACCTCAGTGTGGATAGGGGGAGGAGTATTGAGGGTTGGAGGGTTACAGTGACCCTGGAATGTTTCAGCGACCTTCCCACAGTCCCGCCCAGGCTGGGAAAAGATACGGAGTTGAGTTGCCATAGCGATGGCACATTCCACATATCTTCTGAGGGGGGAGTTTTCGTTGGAGCCTTGCTGGCTCAAGGGCGCCAGATTCCGATTAGAAATTGTTTTGGGGCCAGAGATAATTTCCTCTCTGTCTTACAGTTTGTTGGTCCTCAACCTCTCAAAATCCCAATAATGGACATTAATCTATCCCAATCCGTGCTGATTCGTCCACTCTCTCCTTGATGGCGTCCATCTTTTGTGCCAAAGAACGAATCTCCGCCAAAGTCCCAAGCTTACGATTCATCTAGACAATTATTTGAGTCTGTGAATTCACAGCGCGGTGCAAACCATCTCTGAGCTTCGGGATCAGGCCAATATTCCTCGACAGCTCATTAATTTTCCGGTAAGCCAGGAAGCCTCCAAGACAATGAGCAGGAAACCTGACACCAACACCACGAATATCCATACGTCTTCAGAGTCCTCCACAGACAGCTGAGAAAGACAGATCAAGTTCCACTGTTTCCAGGATTCCATGATGTGTCCAACTGGGTCTGTCCCGGCGGGGCATCCGGGAGCCCCTTCTCCCATTCTCATCGTTGAAAAACTTTTATCAATCGCATTGAGAGACCATTTGACGAGATCCATTTAAGTGAATTTCAGTTTCCAGTTTCCAGAAAAAAGCAGAAGCAGCCATGCACCCAGCACACACAGACAGACAAAGGCCTTGAGGATAAGATATGGAGGAGAGGAGGAAAAAAAAGCGTCTGCACCCTCCAAGAGCCGGAAGAAGAGACATATCCAACATTTCTCTTCTTAGAGAGAGCCGCTCAGCCTAAGCCCAAGGGCTTAGAAGGCTGAGGCAGCCAGAAAAAAGAGTGGGGTTCCCACTAAAATGATCATCCACAAGAAGATGGATTTAATGATCCATTGATGTAATCACCAGCTCATATATGAGGGGTGATAAGGCAATAAGAAGCCCGGGTGACAAGAGGGCAATGGATTGAATGGGATCCGTTATGAGGGGAACACAGGTAGTGATTGTGAGCATATCCATCTGGATATGTATTATTGTAGTAGGGCTGATGTGAGGCTGTAATGTTTTCACTCAGCCTGTTGGGGTCCAAGCACTGAACGAGTGATGGATCCTGAAGAAACATCTCGTAAGTAATAACGAGTAAAGGAGAAAGGGGAAGCCCATGAAGCAGCTGGACAAATGTCTTCCATTGACACACCACTGTGGAGCACCATAGAAGAGGAAATACCTCTGGCTGAATGAGCCCTGAGTGTCTCAGGAGGATCCCACTCTGATGGTGTGTAAGCGAGTGAAATGGCGTCACATAGTCAGTGTGAAAGACGCTGGGTCGACAGTGCTTGCCCAAGGGAAGAGTCTCTGTAGTGTACAAACAGGCTCTGTGAGCGATTAATCCCTGAAGTATGTGACACATATCGTGTGAGTGCGCACACCGGGCAGAGAAGGTGGGAAGCTGCCTCCTCATCAGAATTATGGGGAGGAGGAAAAAGTCCAGCCAATGAAAGTGACCTGGATTTGAAGGAAGTATTAATGTTTTTGGGCACAAAGGCTGGGTTGGGGCATAAAACAGCAGACCCAACCTCTTCCCGGATCCTGAGGCATGCAGGAGCCACTGAGAGGGCGGCTAGGTTGCTCACTCTCTTGACCGATGCCAGGCGCCCTCCTCCATGGGAGCATCCACGGGGAGCCGGACACCAGCGCTTGTACGTCTGGAAACCATGATGCGAACCAACGTCTGGGAGCCACCAGAATCACCGAGAGCTGTTCCAACCAAACTCAGTCCAGGAGTTGGGGAATCAGTGGGACGGACGGAAAAGCACACAGGAGCATCTGAGGCCAGGGCTGGTGTGAGAAGGCGTCCGCTCCGAGCGGGGGGTTGTCCCGTGGACTCAGGGAAAACCACAGGCGACACTGTGCGTTTTCGCGAGCTGCAAACAGATCCACAGATGGTTCCCCGAACCTGATCCAGATCTGTGATATCAGTGCTGGATGCAGACGCCAGTCGGAGTTGCGGGGTACCCCTCTTGACAGAATGTCTGCTGCCACATTCAGGACGCCTGGAATGTGGGTGGCTTTGATGGACAGCAGGTGGACATGTGCCCAACACAGTAAATCTGTGGCTACGCGCAATAGTGGGAGGGATCAACATACGTCTCTTCTGACGTATCAGGTGCACCCAGAGGCGGATGAACCAACGTTGCAGGCGTCTCGTGTGTAGTAATCCTAACGGCACCACAGCGTGGGCTGCAGCCATCATGCCCAGAAGTTTCATAACTAATAGGGCTCTCACGATTTTGCGGGGTTGCACGCGGTAGACTGTAGTGGTGAGATCTGCCGCTCTCGCCTGAGATAGACGTGGTCTCGTTAGGGAGGCATTCAGCTCCACCCCGAGAAACACAATAGACTGGGAATGGAAGGATGGAGCTTTTTTCCCAGTTTATGGAAAACCCCAGGGTTTACAGGTGCTCTATTCATTCCTGGTTTGCTCTGACACCTCGTCCTTGGACCAGGCGAATAGGAGCAGATCGTCCAGGTAAAATAAAACCCTCATTCCCGCTGTGCGCAATGTCTGGAGAGCTGTCTCCAGACATTTGGAGAAGGTGCGTGGGGCTAGCGAGTAGCCAAAAGGGAGACGACTGAACTGGTATTGAACTCTCTTGAATGAAAAGCGCAGGAACTTCCGGTGTTTGGGAATTACTGGGATGTGGAAGTATGCATCTTTCAGGTCCATTGATGTGAACCAGTCCCCGGAGCACACGTATTCTAGGACTTGCTTCATTATTAACATGCGGAAATGCATCACTGCTATGAAGCAGTTGAACAGGGAAAGGTCGAGTATTGGCCTCATTCCTCCCAACTGTTTCGGTACTACGAAGTAGCGGGAGTAGAAGCCCGAGTGCTCTTGCCCACGAGGAACTTGGGAAATGGCTTCTTTGGACAGAAGTTCCCATAGCTCCAACTCTAGGGCCTGAAATTGTTCCTGTGATGGGAATTCCGTCTCCACGATCCCGTTGAAGGAAGGAGGAGCGGACTGCAAATGGAGTGTGTGACCGTAATGAATGGTGTCCGATATCCATTTGCTCATGTGACAAAGGTGATGCCATTCTTATGCGCGTTCCGACAGCGGACGCGTGTTCGAGGTCACGTGAACTATATCTGAAGACTGGGTTCGTGCCCTTACCGCCTTCGCTCACACCAGAGGAGAACTGGGAGCAACCCATGGAGGACTGCGCTCGCAAGGGCGAGTGGGAAACAGCTGGAAGAGGCTGATTCACACTGCGGAGAGTGGTGTCCAAAGATAAAGAACGATTGGGAGCCGGGCCCGTGCACGGGGACAATGAAGTTCCAGCGGATGGGGCCGCGCACTGTAACGCCACGCGTGGTCGTGATGGCGTCATGACATCCCGCCCCATCCTACGTTGTGGGGGGAGCGGGGAGTGTTGGGCCTGGCTGGAAGCTAGGGCCAGCATGCAAATGGAACGCACCTTTACAGCCAGCTGTGGGCGTGTCGCGTGAACATGCAGGTGTTTCGCAGTGCTTGGTGTGGGGAACATGTGTGATGATTTGGCAGAAGATTCTGCAGAGGGCTGTAGGATTTAGCTCTCAATGTAACGTTGTTTGGGTTTTATTTCAAAACCAACATCAGCCACAGAGTTAACATTACAGTCAATAACACACACATTCCCCCCAAAGAGTCATTTTCTTGGCTGCTTTCGGCAAGGTTCCTGTGACTGAGAAGGCCAGGATGACGTCTGATGGTTCTTTTGGAACCGTTGGTTGTCAGGCTTCTGGTCCCGCTGAGGTGGAGCTGAAGGGGGAGGCAGGCCTCGAGGGGTGGGTGGTGCAGCTGGGCATTTGAAATTACCCCGCTGGCCCCGGTGTTCGTCCCATCCTCTGGAGGAGCGGCCGGAGTGAGAGATGGACTGGGGGCGGACCAGATCTTGCACCGTGGCTGACAGTTCAGCTGTCTTTTGGGCTCTCTCGATGGCGCTCCTAAGATGGGGACCAAACAGAACGTCAGGGGTGATGGGGCCTTCCAGCATTTCTCTGTGCAGGTGTTCAGGAATGGAGGGCAGGGCCTTAAGCCACAAGGCCTGCTGGATGAGGGTCTGCCAGGCAGCAATGCGAGCAGATCCGGTGAGTACAGCAGCACACAGATTGAGAATGGCATCAGCAGTGTTGCTAATGATGTTTTTTGACTCGTCAGGAGTCTCGAGCTCTTCCTCCATTTTGGAGACGTCAAAGGCAAGAAGGGCGATGTTATTTCCTGCAACGCTGATCTGGAAAGCGCACTGGTGTATGCAGTCGGTGAGCCGTGCCAGGAGCTGGTCATGTTTGGAAGCGGGAACTGCTCACTGGCCAGCGAGGTGGTTCTTGGTGCCCAACAGCGAAGCCAGGTCTGGCTCCAGTGGAGGAACGGTTGGACAGCCCTGGTCGGAGAAGCCCTCGACTTTGGATATGGGTGCAAATGTGGAGACTGGAGCTTTGAGCTTAGCAGGCTTGGAGAAGGCGGCGGACCAGCAGCTCATGGCAGCAGGGAAGCGCGGCCATATGGGGTCTGGACACCGTGTATGTGTGACCCCAAAACTTGCCGCCAAATCATCAGCTTCAGGCGGAACGGTTCTGGGACGGCTAGACCCTTGCAGACCGCAGCCACGGAGATGAAGGCAGGTAGCTCCTGGAGCAGTGCTCTGACTGCTGGCAGGGAAAGGCCAAAGTACAGAGAGCTGTGTGCATGTTGAGCAACACAACAGCCATTGCTGAGGCCTGGACCCGCCTCGACCACAAGTTTGATCTGATGTATGCCAAGAGGGCCTTTGTCCACTGGTATGTTGGAGAGGGAATGGAAGAAGGAGAGTTCTCAGAGGCCAGAGAAGATATAGCTGCCCTTGAGAAGGATTATGAAGAAGTTGGCACTGATAGCATTGGAGAGGAGGGTGAAGAGGGAGAAAAATATTAAGCGGTTAAGCATTGCCACAATTCCAAAGTTCAACTTTGCACATTCTCAAATGTTCTTGAAGTCAGTTTTCTGCAGCATTAATTTTCAATTGGTTTATGAAATCGCCAATAGATTCAAAGTTTTGCTGTTGAATAAAGTGAATTAAGTTTGAAAATGAAATGTATGAATACTATCATCTTTGTTGAAAAGCTACTTCATTTGACTTTAGATTAAAAATTAAAATAGACTTGACTAAAACAGTAGTTGTATAGTTTAAAAGCTCAAACTAAAATTCTCAAGAGTTGCATGCCAATTTCATCAAATATATAACTGAAGGCAAAATGTGCTTTTGAGATACCTAAAGCTGTAGCTGCTTAAGTAAGCCAGCAGATGGCAGACATGACACTCTACCCAACTTAAACGTGTACGGTGACTCATTCAACTAGCCTGGCAAGCCAGACTAAATAAATGCATTATTTAGCCTGGCAACGCTCCATTGACAGCTCTCGGTTGTGGGGCGGGTTCTACCGTTGTCTTTCAAATGATCTCCGCATGCTACTGGGCAATGAATGTGACATACTCACCGCAACAGCCATCGGTAAATGAGGCGGTCCGCATTTGAAGGAGAAAAAACATAATTTTTTTCTTAAAAATAGCACTTAGATAAATCTATCTGCTCCTGATTCTAATGAAGCACAAGTTCTAATAGTCCAAAATTGATGTAAAAGCCGTTTCAAACGAGCTGTCGCCATCTTGTTTCACTATGTTGCATCATCCCACCCACCAGGCATATAGAGTGCCCTGATTGGCCCACAAAGCGGATAAAGCTCTGTGATTTGTTCACTAAGCAGATGGAGCACTGTGATTGGTCCACCATTATGGACCAATCACAGCTATTTATGTGTTTAAAACCCCTCTAGAGAGCTGTGATTGGCCAGCCAGAATGCTGTTGAGGCTGCAGAGGTTCCTGTGGAGCATTCGTAGACCAAACTTTGCAAAGCAAGAATTTGGTCTAGTTCACTAGGCTATCATTCAACACCTTCTTTAGTGAAACTGGGACTGGGAAGCATGTTCCTAGGGCAATTAGCCTGGCCTGCCAGACTTGTCCTCTGTTTAATTCTGCACAAACAGAGAAAGGTAACTCACAGGCAGAGAGGCACTTGAGGGGCGGGACTAGGCAGCTCAAAAATGACCAATCAGAAAAAATACTGGGAATCCCAACTGTACGGCACGACGCTGTAGTTTTCTAGTTGTAGTAAAAAATAGCGCCTGGCAACGGCGCAAACATCTTTTATTGTTTTTTTTAGAAGAAATGCTTTTAGCGCTTCTACTTGTGGTTTTAAAGACATTTGAGTCATTTAGAACAGAGGAAAGAGTCGCAGCGAACTCTGCTGCTGTCTTTGTTGTTCATGAGAAACTGAGCGTCGCTGTGTGTGACGTCCGTGACGCTGTAGTTTTTTTTAGCTGTAGTAAAAGTGGAGTCTGACGACACCGCAAACATCTCTCTTTAGAAGAAAGGCTTTTAGTGCTTCTACTTGTGGTTTTAAAGGCATGGACAAATCATTTAGAACTAAGGAAAGAGCTGCAGCAAACTCCACTTCAGTCACCATGTTTATGACAAACTCGGCGTTAAGGTGTGTGATGTACGAGACTCAGCGCTGATTAGCTCGGTTAGAATTCACACGGGGTGGGGTTATTTGAATGAGAGTTCCCAGACTCTGACCTTGTTCGAGTTGAGCAGCGTCTCGCCTGGAAAACAACGAGAGCAGACAGACGCAGCAGGGGGAGTGGCTGAAAGCCGCGTTAGAGTTCATACTTGTCTAATTTTTTATTTTAATGCTGGTGCCTGTTAGGAACCGAAACACATCCTCACATGCTTGTGGATATCATATGTTGTATATGAAGATATGACTGTAATAATAAGTAAAGGTTATCAGCTGTAGTTTTAGTGTGCATACAGATAAACTTTTCTTGATTAAGTTGCAAAATAAATGAGACATGAGCAGGAATTTAGATTGGATATGACACACCTTGCCACTTGGTGGGGTAGTTAGTCCAGCTATCTGCCACCAGGTGTAAGGGCAGCACTGAATTCATGGTTCTTCCCATCACCTACAGTTCAGGTGTGGCTGGAAATTACTTTTTAAAGATTCTCATCTGTCACTAAAGGGAGAAGGGATAGAAAAATACTTCATGTATTCACACAGCGCAGGTTCAGTAACACATCAGGGAGTTTCCTACAGTGTGTCACAGCTGCAGAAAGCTGATTTTTCCTATTAAATTATTTTGTCAAGGTAAATCCCCTGATGTGTGAGCCAGATTACATCAGTTCATGTATATTAAAGCTTTTGCATCGATGAAACAACAGTAATACCCTCTGAGGAATAATTATTTAACAGCACATGATACCATCTGTTTCTCAAAACAAAAAAAAAAACAAGGTGAGAGCGTCCAGAAAGGACTCATGAATCCATTTATTATAGCTGTGATTAATGAGAAGTGACAGCAGATAATCATATTACTATTACTCTATTCATATTCTGATCCAGGACGGTTTCAGTTCAGGAAAACAAAGTGACTAATCATGACCACATCATAGGCAGATTTTAATCGATGCATTAGGATTGATATAGTGACCGGGTTATTGCTCATACAGCACAATTGTCTGCACTGAGAATTAAATCAGATATAGCATTACAGGTTCATTTAAAGAGACCTCCACATAATTCAGCCATAAAGAAAACGGTCAAATGCATGATAATTGGAACAAATTTAGGAGTTTGAGTTAGAATATGTTAAAGGGATTATCAAAGTTGTATCGGTGTTCAGAGCAGCAGGAACACAGAGCTGTGCTATACTTTGTGACCTTTAGATTAAATTCACTTTATTCACCGAGGAGATGAGGGAGAGACAGATGGCTGTACAGAAATTGCACAAATGTCCTTTCTACTTTTTCATTTCTCTGTATTTTAAAATATTTTGCAGTTTTTTTTGTACTTTACAGATGGAAAAGAAACAGTGTTTGAACCTGATCAGTGGGTTAAAGTGTATTCTCTTAGTTTATTATGGAAATTCGGTGTTTTTAATAATCCATTAGATGCAAAGTGTATTACCTTTTTTGTCAAACTTTTTATAACAAAAACGTTTAATTTTTTTTGCATTTTGAATCATTCGGGGCAAGAGGCGTCTAAGTATTGATAATTCAAATTTTAAATTAAAAACAATATTGTAAGTAAATACATTTTATTTATATTTTACTTTTTGCAGACATATTGTAGAATCACAAAGTGCTTCACATAGGTCAAAACTAAATAAAACAAAGTCATAAATTCATAATGATCTCAAAACAAAAATAGATTAATATAAAAACTAATGTCATAAAATCATATTAACATCAGAAAAAATAGTCATAAAATTATAAAATGTCATACACAGATGAAAGATTACAAATTTGAGTTAAAATAAGATGATAATAGGTTTAGGTAAAAGCAGCTTTAAATTAAATGTTCTTTAGCTGTTTTTTAAGTGTCCAGACATTCAATGCTATGTAAAGATAAAGGAAGATCATTCCATAAGGTTAACCTTTTTATTTAGATGGAAGTTAAAATCAATAAATACAGCATACAACGGTAATCATCAACTCATTAATTCAGTTCAACTCAATTCAATTAAATTTTATTTATATAGCGCCAAATCACGACAAGAGTCATCTCAAGGCACTTCACATAATAAAAATTCCAATCCAGGTCAGTTCATTAAGCCAATCAGAAAAAATGTTTCCTATATAAGGAACCCAGTAAATTGACTAGTGTCAGTAACTTTACAGCAATCCTCACACTAAGCAAGCATGTAGCGACAGTGGAAAGGAAAACTCCCTTTTAACCAGAAGAAACCTCCAGAGGTTCCCGGCTCAGTATAAGCAGCCATCCTCCATGACTCACTTGCGATCGAGAAGACAGAGCAGGCACACACACACACACACACACACACACACGCACGCACGCACGCACGCACGCACGCACGCATGCACGCACACACACACACACACACACACACACCAAGCAATGTGTCAGTGGTTACATTGTGATTTCTTAGTAAGTATTCTATTTGGTGAGAGATAAACCTTATCGTATTTAGTTTATAATTAAATGGGTAAACTAGCAGTAGCACATCCAACGTCAAGTATATCCTCCAGCAGTCTAAGCCTATAGCAGCATAACTACAGAGATAACTCTGGATAACCTAGCCTTTTCAGATGGAGGCAAGTTGGAGGCAGGGCAAGGGAGAGCCGTCTTTACCGACTGTAGATTCCACCTCCCTCTACTCCCCCACTTGTCCAGATTTAGGCTAACATCAGATTTTAACCATATGCCCTATCAAATAAAAATGTTTTAAGCCTAGTCTTAAAAGTAGACAAGGTGTCTGCCTCACGGACTAAAGCTGGGAGCTGGTTCCACAGGAGAGGAGCCTGATAAGTAAAATACCTGCCTCCCATCCTAATTTTAGATATTCTGGGAACCACCAGTAAACCTGCAGTCTGAGAGCGAAGTGCTCGGTTAGGAACGTATGGAACCATCAGATCACTGATGTATGATGGAGCACGATTATTAAGAGCTTTATATGTGAGAAGGAGGATCTTGTGATCTATTCTGAATTAACAGGTAGCCAATGTAGGGAAGCTAAGACAGGTGAGATATGATCTCTCTTTGTAATTCTCATCAGAATTCTAGCTGCAGCATTTTGGACAAGCTGAAGACTTTTAACTACATTCTGTGGACTTCCTGAGAGTAATGAATTACAGTTATCCAGTCTTGATGTAATAAATGCATGAACTAGTTTTTCAGCATCACTCCTGGAAAGGATGCTTCTAATCTTAGCAATATTCCAAAGGTGGAAAAAGGAAATCCTACAAACTTGTTTAACTTGGGATTTGAATGACATGTCCTGGTCAAAGATAACACCAACGTTCATTACTTTGTTCTCAGAGATTAAATTTAATGCCATTCAGGCTAGGTGATTGACTAAGCAATTTCCTTTTCTGGATTTCTGGTCCAAAGATGAGAACTTCCATCTTGTCTTGATTTAAAAGCAAAAGTTTAGAGTCATCCAATTTTTTATGTCCTCAAGACAAGCCTGTAATCTGTCTAACCAATTAGGTTAATCAGGGTTAGTGGATAAATATTACTGAGTATCGTCAGCATAACAGTAAAAGTTCCTCCCATGCGGTCTAATGATTTTACCTATTGAATTACCAATTCCTCTGAGATGCTGAGGACAGTAAAGATGGAACAGCTGATTTAAAAGATGCAACAGCGTTGTCAGATAGAGACCGACTATAGTTAAATTTATTTTCATGTCTCGAGAACTCAGTTATAAAAACTCAAAGGTTATCAGAAAGTGGTCCGAGAGGACTGGATTATGTGGAAAAATTGTTATTCCCTCACACTCTATGCCATAAGTCAGCACAAGGTCTAATGTATGATGGCAGGAGTGGGTGGAGCCATGTATTCTTTGGATAAAACCAATTGAGTCTAAGATATTACTAAAGGCTACATTGAGGCATCATTTTCAATGTCCACATGAATGTCAAAATCCCCCACTACAATGACCTTATCAGTATTTAGCACCGAATCAGATAAAAAATCAGGGATCTGATCCAAAAACTCAGAGTAAGGGCCTGGTGGACGATATAAAACTACAAACAAGAGTGGTTTTACAGTTTTGCAATCTGGATTAGGAAAACTAAGAATAAGATGTTCGAATGAACTGTAGATATTAATTGGTAAGGGATTGATTAATAAGTCCGAATGAAAAATGGTTGCTACCCCTCCTCCTCGCCCTGTACATTGGCTGCCAGCTAGTTATAAATTTGAACAGAAAGCCCCTGACTGCCAGCGTTTTTTTTTTGAAGAGTCACAGAATGGTGTGCTCTATGACCATGTAAACACCAAAACTACCCCATAAAAACCAAATGTTGACTCTCTTCCTTTTCAGGAAAACTGTGTTTCTACCCTTGTGTTCTTTCACAATCTTTTGCTGAAGTGTGAGCTGCATAAGCTGCTCCTGTTTGCGCCTCGCCTTAGGCATAGCAGCATCCTAAAATGATCTACTAATTCATGGCTTGTCTGCTTCATGATCATGTGACATGTCGCTGAGACACACAGGTAAAAATCAACATTGGAGGTGCGATGTTTACACTCAAGATGCGCAAGCTCATTCCGTAGTCCGCCCGTTAAAAAACACAATCGACGACTTTTGTGGCTTTACTGATGGCAAAGACATGTTCCCCCTTACTTGCTTCAAATATCTGTGCTTTTATTAAGTAAATGATGAGCAGATTAGGAGCAGCTGTGACAACAAACAGGAAGAGGAGGGGCAGAGTCCTGCGTAGTGACTCAGGGAAACAGGAGGTGGTGCTGATCTAATGGCCCCACCCACTAGCATCAGTTCCACTCCGCGTGAACCGGGTTGGAAGTTTTCTCATTTAGGTAGTCTTGGATTATCCCGAGTGCAATTGGACGTCTTTTCAGCCATCTTCTTGAGGATTTCTGCCTGGAGACGAACAGGGCTGGCACGCCTACTTCTGACTCAAAAGTACGCCTACCATTGGGGGAGCCTCTGACTGGCGGATAGAATCATCCCGCGGGGGCTTCTCGCATTCGAGATTTATTATCATTCTGGATGATGTGGCTTAAACAAGCCTCTCACTTAAATTGTGTTTTCTTACTGCTGTGAGAACACACACACACACACACACACAGTGCTACCAGACAAAGCAAAGCTAGATGCAATATCAGAGTCAGAGCCTCCAAAGCAAGACAGCTCAGACCGCTTTTGTTTAATAATGCAGACACAGTGGACTTCTCCGCACTCTTTTGCCCTGCCCACGTGCTCGGAGATGCGTTCATGACATCAGAGATCACAGACCACCCATATGCTCAATCACGTCCGCATTCCTAAGGCAGTGTGGAACAAACACTGCCGGAGTGGAGCGGAGTGGAGCTGATGCTAGTGTGTAAGGGGCATGAAGTTCCACAGGTCCTGCTCTCTGAACAAAAAGGCACTGGTTGCAACACACCCTCCCTTAAAGCCCCAGTGTGTAATATTTTTACCTGTTTACTATAAATCCTGTGTTTCCAGTTCACAAACTTGTCCTTTTACTTAATATTTCTCACCAACATTAATTCTGGGATGTCTGGGATGACAATGATTCAAGTTTGCTGGGATGATGGGAAGTGGAGTTCTGGTTTGTGGAGTTCTGGCAGGAGTGTTGGGAGACAGAGTTCGAGACATTTACAGGCCATTTCAGTCACTAAACAAGTACCTGAACTGGTGTATACTCAGAAATGACCTGGTAGAGTCTTTGAGCAGGACATGTAGCTAATGTGTTGTGAAATGATATTGGCATGGGGCAGCAGTAGCTCAGGAGGTAGAGCGGCTTGTCCAGTAATTGGAGAGTTGTAGGATTGATTCCAGCTCTCTACAGATAATTCTGCTGCTGTGTCCTTGGGCAAGACACTACACCCTCCTTGACAGATGGTGGTGGTCGGAGAGACTGATGGCTCGCCTCTGTAAGTGCTGTGGCTATGATGTAGCTCATTGCCTTTAGCATGTGAATGTCTGTGTGAATGGATGAACGATTCACTGTGTCAAGTGCTTTGGAATCCTCTGACTCAGAAAGGCACCGTACAAGTGCAGGCCATTTGTCAAATGTTGCCAAAGAACGGCATTGGTAAAATTTGATGGACCCCCCCCACAATGCCGTAATTTATGCAGCTTTGTGGTTTTCCACAGAGCGCTGTAAAACAACATTTCCTCTGGTCATTGAATGTCTCTTTTTAAGTCCCACAGTTTCTCTCCGTGTACCCTGAAGGGTCCTGACTTATCTCTGTAGTTATGCTGCTATAGGCTTAGGCTGCTGGAAGATATACTGACCACTTTCTACAATCAGCTTATTTCTTCTACTCCAACTGCTTTATTTCCTGTTATTTCAACTGTTAACTTTGTTAGAGGACAGAGCCATCGTACTTTCCCTGTCCTGGAATTTGACCATAGTGACAAAACTTTGGTCTCAAGTGGTTGACCTGCCTCTATTTTCACCAACAGTGCAGTGTTTAGCTTTATGTTAACCACTGTTTTATGATACTATGATTAGTGGAAATAATGCCATACATTCGCACAAATGCCTTTGCATTCACATTCAGCTACACAAGAGAAACTTTGTCTCAACTGGGCCTGCATGATCAGTCTGTGGATGCTGGTATGTGTCTGTGTGAGGCTGAGAGAAGAGGAGGAGAAACATGTTCAGTAAAAGAAATTTGTTCAAATACACTATTGGCATGTGTGCGTGTGTGCTGCTGCTTTTGCACGGCAGATTAAAGCCTCCTGTGGTCAATTTGCTCTCCCTAATGTCAGGTCCCCTCCAAAGACTTGAATAGCTCGTAGCCTAGCAACCATGGCTACAGCCAATGGAAATGTGGCCATGCATGCAAAATTTCACCTGCCAAGGTGTGTGTGTTCACTTGTTCATATGTATTCTGTGTAAATGTTCGATTGTATGCTTGAAACATGCTTTTAGTGTGTAAATGTTTATGCCAATGAAACACATTTAAAAATTATATTTTTTAAGAATCCAGATTAATTTAGGATTTACCTTCCTCCACCTCCTTCCTCTCACCCTACTGTCTTCACATATATCAACGGCTAAAACCTCTCTGGTCTTCGTGGTTTAGATGGTCACTTTCCCACACCAACACAAGTATAAAGTAAACCCAAGTGGATGGAATATGTGCAGGAAAAAAAAAGGATTCACATTTCTGAGAAAGTTCACTGAATCAGAGATGAGAGTGCAGGATAATATGAGAGATTAGCCACCACCATCACAAATCAGCTGGTCACCCACTTAAATATGAAACAGATGGGATGTCTTATTTCATGCACCATTTGCTCAAACACCAGAGACGCTGCTGTAAATGATTCATGCAGGAACTTAATCTAAAGATCATTTAGTTTAATGCCAAAAGAATCTCGGCAAAATAAAACTTTAAGTACATTCTGAAAGTTTAGCTTACCCTTTCCAAGTATAAACCCTCTGGAGGCAGACGTTGCAGATTTGCAACGTTAAAACCTACCTACCTTGTTACTCCACATACGCATTTCATGAGCATTTTTTAACTCAGAAGTACCCCTGAAGGACTTAGTAGTTCATCCTTTTATCAAAACTTATTTAGAGCCTGAGAGGGTCAAAATTCTGCTTTGAATTTTCTATCAGATGACTCATGTATTAATTTAAATTTTGTCAGAAGTGGACATGCTCTAAAGCAGAAAAAACAAACATTTTAGGAGAGTTTGTTGGGTATCAACCATCTACCCAATCTCAGCTCTGTTTTTGTAATTTCCAGGAGTGATTAGACTGGTGTCATGGCCAAGATGGCGATGATGGGAACAACCTACTGGGCTTCAATTCAGCTCTTCAGAAACCTACGGGTGATGGTGCGGCAATTTCTCCATTATATAAACAGTCAATGGTGAACGTGCACATAACCAACACAGCTCTTATCGGAATGATGTCAGGTGGTGCGAGACTGCATGCAGGACTGACTGACCACACGGTGCAGAATACGGAATATATCTTGGAACTCAATGCTGTCAAACTGATGGAGCTCATCATCCAGCAGTAGGATGGGACAGCAGTAGCTTAGGACGTGGAGTGGGTTGTCCAGTAATCAGAAGGTTGTAGGTTTGATCCCCGCTCCCACCAGAGAATGCTGCTTGGGCAAGATGCTTAACCCACCTTGGCTGCTGGTGGTGGTCGGAGGGACCGTTGGCGCCAGTGTTCGGCAGGCGTCACCTTTGTCTGTGTTTCCCAGGGCAGCTGTGGCTACATTATAGCTCATCCCTACCAGTGTGTGACTGTGTGTGTGAATAGGTGAATGACTGATTGTGCTGTGAAGTGCCTTGGGGGGTTGTTGAACCCTAAGAAGGCACTACACAAATAGAGGACCTGCCCCACCAACCCCCATCATCTTGGATCACGAGCCCCCATCATGAAGGCATCTTGTCCCCTGGGAGCCATCATTTCCTAAAGTGGGAGTAACATACACTCTTTCATCCAATCACCACATCAGAGGATACACTTACTGCATTAGTTGAAGAAGCTAAATCTACCAATATCAGTGATGGTGCAGTTCTCTATATCCGTCACTGAATCCATCCTCACCCCTTTCGTCAGTCTAGTATACTGGTTCCACCACCAGAGAGAAAGGGAGACAGTGGCGAATCATCAGATCTGTGGAGAAGGAGATTAGCTGGAAACTGCTTTCTCTTAGGACCTATACACCTCTAGGACCTTAAATTGGGTCAGGGTATATGTATCTGTTAACTCAGAACCAGAACCTTAAGCTTGATATGTTCTTCTCCATCTGCATGGGAGACAAGTAATGCAATGAGGCTTCAATGCAAGGATTCTGTGGCAGGCCCACAGAGGGTGACTGATCCCAAAAACAAGGCCATGGAAACAGTTAAGTTGTTTCAAAGAAAGAAAATCAAGTTGATTGACTGGCCCAGTCCATCACCTGACCTAAATCTCATGGAAAACCTATGGAGAGAACTGAAGATCAAAGTTAATGAACGAGGCCCAAGGAACCTTTAAGATTTAAAGAGCGTTTGTGTGGAAGAATGGGTCTGAATGACTTCAGAGCAATGCAGAAGACTGGTGTCTCCATGCAAGAGACGTCTAGAAACTGTAATCACCAACAAAGGCCTGTACAGAAAGTATTAAATAACGTGTGTTCAATGTCATTTCACTTTATTTATTATGACTCAACTTGTATACCTAAATGTTCTGATTTCTTTGTATGAATTCAAAATGTGGCTTGATGGCACCATCTGATGCAAGTTTTGTGTCAATAGCTCACTTATTCTCCCGACTCTATCAAACACTTGTTAAAAAACCCTCTCATTAAAAAAATAAATAAAAAAATGAAGCAACTCACTCATCTTGCTTAAATCTTTGGATATTTGAAAATCCACAATAAATCACAAAAGAAACAAGTTCCTCATTTTCTGCTTTCGTGGCTCAGTCCCATCATCTCAACGCTTTGGTGTGACGTGGTCTGAAGCTCATGTTCAAATAAAAAAGCTGACGTCCAGCTCCAAACAAGAGCATGCAGTGAGTTGTGGAGACAATAAACAGAGATTTTCCCAAGAGACAGAGAAAGCGGGGACTCCTGGGACAGAGGATGGACAAACTAAGCTGTCCCATATTTTTATTTATATCCAGGGCCTTACGCTCAGTAGCTTTTTATCTTTTTGACTGTTTCCTCTGAAGGAACCACAATCACAAGGGCGTCTGTGGTCCTAATCGACCCGTTTTTCGAATCCATTTGTCAAAAGTTTATCTTCTTGTACGTTCCCACCAGGAACATGGAAAAATAAAATCTCAACAACTTTTATGTCTTTTTGTGAATAAACAACCTTACCAAAACAGTGTATAAATGTATAATCTATATTCTGTGGTTTTTGATAAACGGTCTTTGAAGGGCTTTAGACGTCAAATAAATCTTATCAATGGAAAACCTTTACTCAAGTGTACCTCACAAACCAATTTCATACATTTAAAAATTGCTTTCTTTGTTAATTCAGCCAGAGTGAGTCCATGTGAGGTGAGCTGCTTGGAAATGATCAAATACAAAGATGTTTAGAGACACAAAATATTTGCAGAAAATATTCAATAAAAAAAAAAAATAAAAACATGGAATGCTTCAGATGGCTAAATAAATTACTGCAGACACCACCGGGATTCAAACCCACTTCAGCGCATAGTAAAACTGAAATGGAGAGCAGACACCTTTACCAGTGGATTGTCATAAAGGTAGCGCGACTCGCAAATGACCACAGTCACCAATTCTTGTCTGATCTCAGAATTGTGAAATTACTGAAACTCTAATTTCCCTCTGGGATTAATGAGGTATCTTTGAATAGAATTTGAATTGAATTGGATTGAATCATTGCCAATATGGTAACCAACTTGCCTGAGACAGTATTGTAGTCACATTTTGTCAGAGCGGGCATGGGCAGAGTTTCACTTGAATTAAGCGTTTTATTTCCGGGTATAAGTTCAGGTGGATGAAAATAACTTGTTTTTAAGATAAATGACATCTAAATAGCTCCAACAGTTCCTACCTTTACTCTCAAAGGTTTGAAAAAGCATGATCTGGAACCTTTAAAAGGATCATAGGTCAGATTTTTAAACAGGCCTCTGTCTTTAAAGTGACCAAATTTGTTACAATTTCTTTCTAAAACCCTTTAAAAACTAAATGAAAAGAATCCACACATGCAAGTGTGGCAGAGGTAAGACTAGATCTATTGCATAAAGGTTAAAACAGAATCTATTGAATGATTTTCCTACTTTGGTGGTTGCTTTAATCATTGACTTAACTAAAAGAAAACTAAATAAAACAGTCAACTTGTATTTCGACAATAATTTAGAGCTTTATTAAAACCTCCTGTTTGAAAAAAATGGTATGGAGTATTTTCATGATTAACTGGGTAATAATGAACAATCTGTGACCAGGGTAACGTGAAGAAATAAGAGCAGAGAAAGGCATAGAGCTGCAGGCAGGCAGTCAGAGACATGAGCCAGCAACAGCACTAGATTACATTAGCAAGGCATGAGGCAGCGAGAAGGTCAGTGAATCAGATACCGGTTCAATACAGCAGCACGGCTCTGAGGGCAGGAGCTGAGCTGGTCTGCTATCCTAGCAGACTGCTGAGGAAGCCTTGTCTTTGCGAATCTGTTTAAGGATTTTTGACCATGCTGGGAACGGACAGAAGAGCTGACTCCTGGAAATGGCAGCACGTCAATTTCATCTGCGTGGGAGGAGGAACTTTGTTGCTGAGTAGATATGTATTAACAATACACGAAATGAGAATTTTCTCTGCCGTTTTCCTCCATGTCTGTTTTGCATAAATCAGATCACACCTGCGCGGTGTGTTTCTTTTACATCTGCAGCTCGTATGGAATATTTAGCACGTTTTGCTTATCCTGTGAGGCGCTTTCTGGCCTTAGCTTTGATTTTGTAATCTATCAAACTCTACTTTGTGGAGTTTGATAGATTACAATATGAACGCAAAAGGAAACACACTGCAAATCCTGCAGTTTTGCCCCCCCCCCCCAACACACACACACACACACTGCTGCACTACAATTTGTAAAAATCAATTACAGCTACATCCATGCCCAAGCTTTGCTATAAATGAATCCAAAGTTTGAGTGGCTTTTAAGGTTCCAGATGGATCATATTGACTTAGATATGGTCCCTCTAACTTTTAAAGGCTGGTACTTACAGTAGATGAGTAGTTCAGCACTCTTAGCCCATTATAGTGTTAGTGGACACGCAGTGCAATCAGGAGGGTCAAAGATTTTAGTGTGCTCCATCAGTGAAGTGCAGCACTCCGTCAGATCCTAATTGACCCGCTGCTAAAGGAGTGGACAAGCCAGACCTCTCCCAGTGAAAAGTAATAACTACTAATTGTGGAATTGGCCGGTAGGGGAACCATATTACATTATGATCTCTTTTTCAACTAACAAATGTTCAGATCACTCAAAGATAAACACACTCGGAAGAAAACGTAAAGTAAAATGAAATGGTACGTTTAAGACATTGATCTATTAAAACTGGGGTACAGAGTTAAATTATTTTTCCCCCGTGTCCTGTTCGGCTGTAAAGCAATCAGAATTTGATGTCTGAGTGCCGAAGAGAAGCCTCACAGTTTTACTCTCACAGGTGGAGCAGTATAGCTTCAGTTATGATGCCTCACCTCATACCAAAACTTTAGTACAAATGTTTTTGGTTGTTTTAAAGCCCAAAAGACACGGAAACAGAAATGAAGGATAAAGGGGGCAGAAGAAGGGAATCAGCAGCTGTGCCACAGGCCCAGGAGACAAAAGTGGCAAAGTTTTAATGTCAGTCTGTAAACTTCAAGCTAACTGTGGAGGAGGAGGGAGGGATGTTGGAGCTAAGTGATTAGTTTAGCATTCAACCATAAGCCTGATTTCTGCTTCTCATCAGCTCCGTGAGGGAGAGATGCACACGCTTTAACAGAAACGTTTTGCGTTCAGACTTCTCCTTCACGTGGGGATTGTTGCAAAGCAATTCCCCGCCAGGACAACTGAGGGTGTAGCGATTTTCTGGGATATCTTGTCACGCATCCGGTCCGAGATGGTGCATTTACTATTGTGTTTATATTGTGTTTTTGTATTTCACAGACTTTTTAATTCGGACAAATTTGTCCCTCATTCTCCTTCACCTCTTCATACGCTCGCAACCTCTAAACCCATGTTTCCCGTCATTTCCGTCCACAAAATAATAAAAACAACAACGCTTGCTGCGTATCTTAATACACCTCCAGTCACGGGTGAATAAATATTCATATTTTCTGAGTTTTTCCGCAAAGTATTCTTCATACTGCTCCGGTCTGCTGACGGGTATCTTCGGCTGCTGTTGAAGAATTTGAAGTAAGTGGTGTCCTGACCATTCACAAGCTTGCACTCTCCATTTTGTTTGACGGATGTTTAGAAAAGTGGGCTTGACTTCGTCCATCCTTGCAAGCCTGTTGGAGAGCCCTCTCACTGACAGATAATGGCGGTGCATGTCTCCAAACCAACGCAGACAGAGAAGCATAAATTCACGAGGGCTGGCTTCCTGCTGGTTTTAGATGTTTCCCTGCTACAACACTGCAGGTTTGATTAAAATGAGCGATTAGCAGCTTCTGCAGAACCTGATGAAGGCTGATGAGATCATTCAGCAGTTAGAATCAGGTGTGTTTCTCAATGCTAAGGAACCTCGCCTTGATGTCTTGGCCCCGTCCCGGTTGCCTAGGAGATACGACATCAGGAGCCGCCAAGACGTGTTCCAATGTTCATGTTCTACCGAAGCGTGTGTTCTCTGTTTGTTAGCCCTTTAGCTACCTGAGCAAGGATACACAGGAGGTGTCTTGTAGCCTGGCCTTGGTCAAAAATTACCCAGAATACATCACGGTATTTTCAAAAGGATGGTGGATCAGTAGCTGGCAGCTACTTCGGGAACAAATTTCAAGTTTAAAAGTAAGTCAATGAATTTAAAATGTTTATTTTTAGATCCAAAGAAGTTTTCTATGGATGATCAGTTGCTTAGTAGTTGCAGCTTTGGTGGCTAGCGGGTAGTAACTCGCTTATATTTTTAATTTAATAAACATATACACAGTTTAAAAAGTAAAAGGCTCGTTATGTATTTATATTGAAGCTAATACATATAAAATATAACGTTATCTCCCGTGTCACGTGACCACAGTGGAAGCTGCGGTCACGTGATGCAAGTCTGTTCCATTGAACTGTTTGACCAAGGAAGGACAGTGTCCTTGTAAGCAAGGCACCTGATCTCGCAAGACACCGCCTCACAAGGCCAGGCGTCTTGACATTGAGACAAACCCCAGGTGTATCTGAGCAGGAACATATAAAACATTACGTTTTCATTTTTGCTACAAGGCTATTTGTGCTCACATGCGCTGCATGAGGCGTGGATTCCAGCTTCTTCCTGAAGGGGAGGGGAATGTGTTAATAGCTGAGAGTCATCACTTACTCTGGCTGAGATCCCAAATTACAACGCTTTTAATCTTTGACACAAACTGGTCCGACTCTGAGATTTCTCCTATATAAAATAATCTTAGTTTAAAACTCCAGCATTAAAAGTGGTGGGTGATGTGAGTTCCTTCCAAGAAGTGCTAGGCCTTTAATTCCTCCACACAGCGCGGTGTTCCAGTGTGTATTCAGTATATCAGCAAGCCGAAATTCCAATTACCAGGCAACATTTTGACAAGAATTCATAAAAGCAAAGATATTATTATTGCTGAACATGCTAGGGTGTAAAAGTGTTTTATGCACTTTCAAAAGATTTTTTTTTATCATTTAGAAGTCTGGTTCCAATGTAAAATGCCTGAAGCAAAACTTCAGCTTCTTTCCCAGGTACTTTCTGTGCTGTATATCTTCACAAGCTGAATGTTTCCTCATATCACCGTGTCTCGTGGCTTCAAGCTGAGAAAAGAGCTGAGTGATATCCTTTATGTTGACTCTGGAGAGCGGGTTGTGCTCACCGTTGAAAGTCGATGCAAAGCAGGTTTACCGATTAGATGTGAAAACGGCTTTGTGTAATCCTTGTGTCATTAAGAGTAAAGCAAAATGTGTTCAGGACTTGTGCAATGCAGGATTTCTGACCTTTATAATAAAAACTATAAAACTAACACATTAAAACTAAAAACAATGTCTGACAAAAACAAAATCCAATAAAAGATCACAAGAATTTGAAGTAGCTGGAAACCTTGGCCTCAAGTTTGCCAGCAGCCATCCTGCAAGTTTAACATGTTTGCTGCTCCAGTACACCTGTATAGAAAGTTTTAATCACCTCCTCACCATGTTGAGTTCTGCTGAAGCTTGTTAAATACCCATTCCTTTAAAGAAACAATGTGCAGTTTTTACCATTAATCTCTGGAAATATCCATTCAAAGGTTGAAAATGAATAAAACGATGCCCAGTTGTTGAAACATATTGGCAGCTTCAAAACATATAACCATAAAAATCAAGTCTAAAGTACATATGTGTTGGTCTAGTGTCTTTGGGGGACACCATATTAGACGCCATGTTTCCTTCTGGCCGGCTCGAGGTCCCGCGCCTTTTGATGTCACACTGATTAGTTGGATGTATGACTTTACGACGTTCAAAAACATTTAGGCGGTAAGAAACACGAATTTGATAACAAAACTGCTAAACTCTTTCCAAAACAAATGTGCCAAATGGCACACTGTCACTTTCAATCAGGTAAGTAGCCCTTGAAGACTGGAGTTGGTGACCCTGCCCTGATCCAATTTGATGAAGTCTGGAATTCAAAATGTCAAATCAACCACGTAGGAAACAGCAGGAACTGTCATGAAGGTACCTTGGTGCTATAAGAATGACAAACAGTCCAAAGGAAGAAAGTGCACTGCATGTTTTTTTGTATTCAGTCTGTAGGCACTGGCAGATGTAAGAAATAATCCAATTAAAATGTTTGCTCCTGCGTGCTGGCTGTTTGACGGAACAAATGTTTTGTTTTTCAGTTGATTGCTGTTTAAATGGTTTACTGTGCATTTCTTTCAGTCTGATTGGTCATCTATCACGGTTTTTACTTTGGTTAATGTTCAGATTGTGTTTAAAAATGTGTCTGGTTAGTTGGTCTTTCTTGGTTAGATGTTTACATGCTAGCTAAATGAAACATGGCTCTTTATCTTGTATTTTTCTGCATAGTGTTTTTTTCATGGAAGATTGGATTAAAAAAGAAAGTAAATAAAAAAGTAATGAGATTCTGCTAAACAGAGTTTCTGCTTGATTGTGAAAATAGTGAAAATTTACCTGTAAAGGTTTGAATAATGATGTATTAATTTACTTAAAGAAGATGATCAATTGTTATAATTTGATCAAAACTAAATAATTTTTCCTATCGTTCTTTAATAACTTTTTGACTGCGAACTACTAAAAATAAATGGAGGTGAAAAAGGAAAATTCCTGGTGGAATAAAGGTAAAACAGATCTGGGAGACGTTTGTCCCGTACAAGGGTGGAAAGCAGGAAAAAATACTTGGCATTTCATAATTAAAAAAACAAATCTGGTGAAAATCTGGTTCTGCTTCATATTTCTATTTAAGATCTTCTTTTATCACATTTATTGAAAATTTGCGTTAGTTTTTCGGCGCTTGACTTTTTTCTGATGATTCTAGATTTTTTGTGTGCTTGTTTTTTTTTTATCCATTTGGGATTTGGATCATTTCCCCTGATGCTTTTCATTTTGCTGGGATCGTGGTTTTGTTAGTTTTTGTTTTTGTAGGCTGAATTATAGATTTGCCAGGTGTTTTGTTGATTTATTGTTCCATTCAAAGCTGTGATTTTACAGTTGTGTGATAAATAGTATTTGGAAATTTGTTCCAACTGCAGTTTGGTGTCTCTAAACTCTGACAGTATTCAACAATCAAAGCTGTTCTGTACACAATATTGGATTAATCTTTACATTTTAACATCTATCAGCATTTATCTTAATACTTTTAATGTTCCCATTAAATTATCTTATTGTGTGTTTAATGTTCTTTGTTCTATCTAGTGAATGACTGACGACCGCACAGTCCACTTCCCGCCCCCCCCCTGCACAGGAACATGTGGGCTCAGAAGAATGGGTGAAGTTTGGTGAGTAATAAATACATTTACTAAAGTCTTCTCACTTGAGAATCTTCATCTATGCTTAGAAAATGTTCTTCAATTGACTAAACATACAAGTGAAGTTGCATTAACATATAAATGTAAAATCACTTTAGAAAATATATTAAAAAAGATATTTTCTGAATGAAATTTTTAATTAATATTTTTTGCATTCTTACATTTACAATGAGAACATTGCATCTTCCTTAACTTCCTGCTTCTGGCAGATCAGGTCACCTCTTATATGTGCAACAGTTGGCAGATTTTTGCATCTCGCTGTTAAACTGAAAGCTGGACAGCAGCAGAGGAGCAGCTGAAGGATGATTCCTCTCTCAGGTCCTGTTTCAGGTCCCTGTTGAATTTATTTCATTACTCACAGTCAGATTCATGCTCTAGTCAGCTTTTAGATTCAGCATTTGTTTTGTTTCTTCACTTTTTCATCACACACCCACAGCACAATATGCTGCCATGTTCAGTCACCAGAACAGTCACAAAAACCATCCAAATTCCAAAAACACAGCATTTAAAAGCCTTCAGAAAGCCTGGAATGACGTTGTTAGAGCAATGCTAAAGAATAGAAGAACAGTTGACATCTGTGAAACAAATGATGAAAAATAAGAGGTAACATTTGCATAAGACCGTGCATCATATAGTATACAAGAATGCAGCATATGGGTTTTCAATTTGATTCTTGCCAAAAACATGATTGAAAAATTACCTCAGCTAATGGTGCAGCTTCCGCTTGGAGCTACTAAACAAGCAACTGTTTGGATCCGAGATGAAAACTACATTTTCTCCAAAAATGGAAAGAGTCTTCTGAGTTTTTAAGGCAAGCATCTTCACAATTATTAGGTATATGTGCGTGTGTGTGTGTGAGAGCATGTGGTAGACATTGTCATTGTTTGTGTGTGTATTTGGCGTGCCGGACTGCAGTTGGAAAGCGGAGCGAGAATCCTAGAAGCTGTTGGAAAGAGATGATTGGCTTCGGAAAATGGTGGCCCATTTGTGACAGATGGTTGGGTGCTGGGCTTGCAGAGCCGAAATCACCCACTCACACATATGTGGACTCCCACAAGCACGCACACACACACACACGCACGCACGCACGCACGCACGCACGCACGCACGCACACACACACACACACACACACACACACACACACACACACACACACACACACACACATTCTCTTTCCGGACAACCTTTAAAGATTCCCTCACATGCTCAAACATGCATGTTTACATGTCATCATGAGTACAAGAAGGTCTGTTGTCTCCATCTCTACGCTCATCTGGACTAAGAACATTAGAAAAGCCAGACATGAACACTGGATATTTACAAAAGCTTCTGATAACACAAACATGCAATGATGACACTTGAAAAGAGAAGCAGATAAATAGACAGAAAGACAGATGCACAGACAAACGCTCAGTCGGACGGGTGTGAATTTTGGAAAATGGCGTGATAACAATGTGTCCTAACCAGTGCCAGTGTTTTGGTTTTACTGGGGGGTGTGCAGCCTTGGGTTTAACACAATAAAGCATTGCAGTGTGTCTCTCTGAGCAAACAGGAGGGGATCTGGTGCCTGCTGTTTCTGCTAGCCAATACAGCTCTCTCTGTCACTGCCACTGCCACCACAGCCGTCAGCACCACAACAACAAATAACACCACTCCGTTTGCTACACACCATTTGCACTGCCAAAAGCAAATATCCTGTCAGATCTGGTGAGATGAAAGTGCTACCACAGCTCCAGCTGACCCACCGACTCGCTTTAACACTACACCATAGCTTCATATGGAGTAGATCATAGTGTTGCAAGAAAATTGAAAAATAATCAACTTTGGGTTTCAAGTTCTGTCACTTTCACCCTGTGATTGAGAATCAGAGTTCTTATTTAAATGCCACAAATTCATCTAACATTACATAACTAATATTCTGACATCAGATGAACATCTAAAACTTAGGTGAGGTGGCCTAGAGAACAATTTGAACGAGGGTTATGACATAAATATATTTGCCAAAACCAACCAACCAACCTACCTTTCTCTCGCTCTCTCTTTCTCTTTCTTTCTTTCTTTCTTTCTTTCTTTCTTTCTTTCTTTCTTTCTTTCTTTCTTTCTTTCTTTCCGCACACAGAGTGAACAAAGTGCTGTACATAGTACACGCCTGAAAACCCACTACTTCTCCCTGGCCTTCAACTCTCAAACCATAAAGCAGTAACTCATCCTTAGTTTTTCCACCTTGTTTGTTCGATTTGAAATTTGTGTTTTTATATTCTGGTTTTACTTGTTCTATTGGTTTTAGTCTGTTGTTCTTTTAACTCTTTTATCTTTTTTACTTCATATGATATACACGACTATTTTAGCTTGTGTTTTTTATTATTTGTTTTTATGTGCAGCGCTTTGGTCTCTTGTAAACCCGTGTTGAAAGCCCTTTACAAATAAAGTGATATGGCATGGTATAGTTAAAACCAAAATCATTAGGGTCTGGACTCTGTGGTGGCCAATCCATGTGTGAAAATGATGTCTCATTCTCTCTGAACCGCTCTTTCACTATTTGAGCCTGATGAACCCTGGCATTGTCATCTTGGAATATGCCCGTGCCATCAGGGAGGATGGAATAACCTGGTCATTCATTATATTCAGGTAGTCAGCGGATCTCATTCTTGGAGCACATCCTATTGCTGAACCTAGACCCGACCAGCTGCAGCAAGCCCAGATCATAACACTGCCCCCACAGGCTTGTATAATCGGCACTAGGCATGATGGGGCATCACTTCATCTGCCTCTCTTCTTACCCTGATGCACCATCACTCTGGAACAGGGTCCATCTGGACTCATCAGACCAGTTTTAATGATGCGTTGGACAGTTCTTAACCCAGTTTCCTTAGATGTTTTCTCTGCTTGATCCATGCCAATGATCTTACCATTCTCACACAGACTAACATCTTTTCCACAACCACCAAATGTGTTTTTCCACATGGTTGTTTGAATGAGAAGCAACTCATTGCACCAGTTGGGGTTAAATAACGTGTTGCCAGCTGATAGATAATCGTCACCCATGCAGTAATTGTCCAACAGGAGGCTAATACCTTTTTGCTTAGTTAAATCCAGGTGGCAGTGTATGTAAAAACCTCAGTGATAAAACAGTATGAACGTGATGTGTTTAATTTTTCTAAGCTGACTCAAAACATCTGTGACAGTGATCAGAAGGTTTTAATCCCAGAAATGGATCTTCCTTCAATGTACGATGTGCATCCACTAAGGAGCTTTACAAGTCATGCAGAAATGGAATCAAATTACTTCAGTTTATACATAATTGTTTGAATTGTAAAGTTAAGAATCAAAGAGATTAAAGCTAGATGATGTTTTAAAGCATACAAGAAAGTGATCAATACTACAGGCAGACAGAATGAAAGCTGTGCTCCACAACACTTTGTAACATGCACTTTTAATTGAGACCCAGTATAACTTTAAAAAATATATAGTCCTGTGGTCTATACCAGTGGTTCCCACCCTGGGGTCCACGACTCCACAAGATTGTCTGTGCTGAGGCTGTGAGGTTACCAAGATTATATTTGTAAAATTTACATTTATAAAATCCCAATAACATACCCAATAGTATAATCTATACTCTATGTAAGAGTTGTAACTCTGTATAAAGTTTAAAATAATCCCTTTTAACGTGTGTATGTAGTCAGGGAGAATCTCTGCCTGCCAAAAGTGAAGTCAACGTAGAAGTGACAAAACTTGTAGTTGACAGCCTGGTTCAAAAACCATTGTAGGTTTTAAGCTGCTTTAGCAAATCTACAGAACAAGCTACGGTTTGAACACAAACTCATCACGGAACACCAACCTCTCCCCTTGAGTATCTTCCCTGAGTCACTTCTGCCAGAACTGGAAACCCGTGGTGCAGAAGAAACAATATAGTGCTAAACACCCGTTGTCGTTTTCAGGGTCCAAACATCATATTTTGTTATCTGTGACTTCAAATGATGGTTTTTATTTTTGGGACTCTGGTAGTTTGTCCTGAAGTTGAAGTGGTAGCAGCCAGCTGTTTGTCCTTCTGTGACGTTATTAAGCCACTAACCTCTCACACCAGTGGTGTGTTGTTGCTAAATGCATGAGTGTGTAATGAGTGGAGGACCCAGGGAAGTACAGCGGTTTGGCGAGACCAACAACCAGATGGTCCAAAAGTTGCTTTCGGTCGGAAACGTGTTAGCAGAAGTTTTTAGACAACTGCGAGAGAACCACTTCATTCATTTTTTCATTTTTTAAAATCCCGATAATATATTTACAGCTGTACTATGTTAGAATGTTGTAGAGAAGCATGAGAACATGTTTTAAGCTAATTTGGTTTCCAAATTAGCCATTGTAGCTGTATTAGGTCAAGTTTAGTTTAGTTGATTTTGTGCCTTGTGAGTTTGTGCCTTGTAAGTCAGTGTCTGTGATCTGTTCACAATGCTTAAAGAATGGCGCCTTTACCAGTTTTTGGTGTCTTCTTACTGTGTTTAGTTTCTAATTCCATTTTTGGTTCTTTTTAAAACACAGGAAAGGTTTTTCTTTACCTTGCTAACGTTTCGTTTGCCGACTGCAAAACTTCCTCAGAGCTGACGCTGATGGTGGCGTCACTTCCTACTCCGTTTATAAGTCTTTAAGCAAAGAACCAGAAACCCAGAAAGACAAGAGCCAAAACCAGTGATAACCTTACCATACATCAAAGGCATAACAGAAAAAATAAGAGCATCAATGGAAAAACACAACATAAACACACCAACAAAACCATACGCAGCAGTTAGAAACAGACTAGTACACCCAAAAGACAAGATACCAGCTGGACTTAAATGTGGAGTTGTTTACGAAATCTCATGCAAACTCTGCAATTAAACATACGTAGGAGAAACCGGACGCCAACTCAACACACGAACAATTGAACATAGAAAGGAGTGTGAGAGAGAAACAAGTCGAAGACACACAAGAGCAGCAAAACAAGAAGCAGAAAGAACAATAAAGAAGTCAGCCGTAACAGATCACTGCACACGAGAAAACCATGTAATGGACTGGGACAACACAAGGATCATAAACAACGAATAACAGAAATACAAAAGATGGATAAAGGAAGCTATGGAGATAAGGAGAAGTGGATGTGGGACCATGAACAGAGACGATGGGGTTTACTCATTGGATCGCGCATGAGACTGCATCATTGGAGAGGGGAGAGCGGGCAGCAGAAGGCGACAACGTCCTCTGCTGCCCGTGGATAAACGGAGTAGGAAGTGACGCCACCATCAGCGTCAGCTCTGAGGATGTTTTGCAGTCGGCAAACGAAACGTTAGCAAGGTAAAGAGAAACCTTTCCTGTGTTTTAAAAAGAACCAAAAATTGAATTTACCAGTTTTTCCTCTTCACCTGCCAGTTTTAAAGAGCTTTGGTAATTGATGAATTAGGAAACCCAAATAAAAATTTTTTTTTTTGCGCAAATTCATGAGAAAAGCTAACAGTTTTATATAAAATAATGGCACTCAGGTTAAAGCAGGCACAGTGTTTCTGGAGTTGAGCTTTATAGAGACATCCTGGATTTTGAAGTACAGAAGATCATAAAAACAGCAGCAAGTATCATTTTCAGTTTTCGTGCTGTTAGAGAGATGTGGGGTTTCTCAGCTTTCACGTGTGCTTCAGGATTTTTTAAGACCAAAACCCAGCCCTGTGCAGAGAGAGGAAACCATGTAGAGGATCTCATTACTGCTTCCAGTATCTGTCCTGGCAGTTTATTGGGAAACTACACTGTGACTGGAGAATGCCCCGGTGATGATCCCCGGATGAGGTGCCCTTGAGAACGACATTGAGTCTTCGCCAGCTTTAGGAGGCAGGAGTGCTGATCCGAACTCTGAATCTGCTCCTTGATTCCCCTCCGGAGCAAAACAAGTGAAAAGAAAACACACATTCCAATGGATTGTATTTGGATTAAAAAAAATAAAGAAAACCTTTAGTGCACACAAAGTAATTAAGAGTAAAAACACATTTTTTGTGTTTGCAGGAGGATAAAATTAACTGAAGGAAAAAAAGTTTGAAGTTTAAAAGCTTCTAAATCCAGCTTTTACAGCACAAATCAGTTTTTTTGTGTCTCCTCCTAGTTTATTATTTAAACTTTTTTCTCAATCTTTGCACCCACAGTCATTTGGTTGAGTCTTCAGTATTGCAGGGATCACTTTGTGTAAAAGAGAAAAGGGTTAGTGCATGAAACCAAACAGAGACAGACTCGTTTGCTCCCAAGAGACCACGTACATTATTTACTCACCATCTGTTAGTCCAGTCATCAGCGGATGAAGTCCTGTGCTGTTTGCTGCCACTGCACAAAACAGCTTAGATCATTTGACTTTGCAGGTTTACACATACTAACAAGTTTATAGTCAAAAATATTGTCAAACTGGTTAAAAAGGTGAGCATTTAATCTATTTCCTGTATTTCAGCTTGTCTTTTCCATTGTGATTAAAACAAATGATTAATACTCTATTATGTCATCCAGGCTTTAATTATTGTGACCTATTATGAGACATGACAGTGCATATTAGCTAATTGCTGGGTCATTAATAAAAGCTCTCTGCTAGTTGATGCTTTTAACCTTCTTTCCCCTTGTCACAGTTATCCTTGAATGTAACTGTCAGGGTTTTGGTTGTAACACACAAATGCAATTAGATTGTCATCTATGATTTGGCTGCTCTATATCAATACAAAATATAAATGTATATACATATATGGCAGTATACTTCTAAAATCTACTCCTAATCATCCTTGAATACAGATGTTTTCAAACACTAATGAAATGAACATGCTGCAAATGAACAAACACATTTTATAATTCAACAGTTGAAGAAGCCTGATCATTATCTTAATGCCAAGGTGGAAAATAAAGCGGCCCACATTCACTTGAGAGAACCCATGTTGATAAATAACTTGTAACATGTTTGTGACTCATAATTCCTCTAATTAGTTGGTGTAGAATCTGCAAAGAGGACAATGGGGCGAGGAGAGATGTCCCATTAATGTTGTTGTGTGATCCCAGATGAGCTAAAGGCCAACAGCAGCCTCCCCTGCTGCACAGATCTGACTGTGGAAGATTTGTCAAAGACAAGAAGCTTCTTATAAAATACTATGCTTCCAACTGCGAGGCTCACGCTTGTCATTTGGCAGAGCCGCCTTCTACATCGCAGCACGGCAGGATGCTGACATTCACACCGCGGAGTAAGCGTGATCAGCTCTCACCCAAGCAGATGAAAAGTGGTTTATATAGAAACTGAGAGGCTGTATCATATGGTTGCACCTGGTGACAGAATATGGTGAGAAGAGAGCCATAATAAACCCAACAACTACCGCCCTGCAATGAGAGCACTTTCACTTCCTTTGCAAATTAAACGTCTTGTTCTCAGCTGATATTTTCAGCCAGGCTGTGCTTAGTTGTATCCCATTCAAAGTAAAAATAAAACCGCACTCAGACTTTAAACATCAACACTTGTGCGTTTGCTTATTAAATCACATTTGAGGGAACTTGAAAGGATGTGCAGATTCCTGCTGTCCCTATCGCACGAGCCGAGGATCATTAAGTTCCTAATATGAGAAGGAAGTCAAGCAGCTGAACGTGGAAGGAACGACCAAACAAAATCTTTCTATCTGCTGTAATTTGGTGACATTTTGATTAGAGGCCAATAAAATCATCTTAAGTCACTGATCACTGAGCAGAACACATTTGATTTCTTTTTATAGAGTTTCTGAAATTTTCTTGAAATGGAAAAACTTTTAATTAATTTACCTCAGTCGGTTCAGCATCTCTGCCATTTAAAAGGCCAACGTTTGTGCGGTTATTTCTTTATTTTCTCCTGTTTTAATCTGAAAGGTGCTGATCTCTGTGAGGTTTGTGTTTCAAACTACAAAGCTATTATTTTTATCGCCCTCCTTTTATCTCCTGCTCCCCTGTGAATATTGTTTATTAGCTTGAATCACAGACACAAGGAAACATGCGTCTCAGAAACATTAGCTGGGGCGTAGCAAGCATTTAAAGATGATATTTTGAATGTAGCTGGAGGAAAAATCCCAGGCAGCAGAGGTTAAGCATCAGAAAACAAATGCAGTGACATCAGGCGGTGTTCTTCTGGAACAAATTTAAACTCTCACGGTAATGTTTGAATGTTTCGAAGGACTTTTAATGGAAACATATTATGCATTACTAAACTTTTGCATTCTTTGTGCTGTCATGTGTTCTACTTTGTCTGTAAACACTCCAAACTTGGAAAAAATTCTTCAATCAAAATTTCCGTCAGTATTTGATTTTAGGAATTATGTGCCTATACAAGCCATTTCAAATATTGTCTGTCTGTGACATCACAAACAGGGAAATTAGCATATAGCATCCAGTCTACTCAGAGCCCCTCCCGGATATCGGAGTTTCTCAGCTTATAGGGAGCCTAAGTCACACTCATCTGCTTCTGGATGGGTCCTTGGAAATAAGGAAATATGAATGCAAGTCAATGGGGCTATAAATGCTATTTTCTAATCTTGTTTGATATTTGCCATGGATTTCACATATGATATCTGTGAATTTGTAGATTTTTGAATTACGAACTTTCACAAGCATATAAATTTCAAGGTACGTGATAGGCAAAGTCAAAAGTCACACAATTCATTTTCATATAAATTGAAGTACAACATATGTGGGATTCAGGGTGTAACGTGTTGAAGGAGCGATTCCACCGAAGGTTATTTACCCTCTCTCCTCAGGAAGAGCTAATCTGCATGAGACTGCCTCAAGGTCATGCATTTGCTTCTAAAACTGTTTCCTTTCCAGCTCAAGAGAAGAAAGAAGACAAACTCTTTCTTTTTAATAAATCAAAGAACTCTATTTTAATAAAGCTAATAAAACAAAGTGTTAGTCCGATAATAAAATGTGAACCGATCTATGAAATGACAATGGTTATGAACAATTTCAATAAGTAATATGACTTTAATCTAGCTGCACAAGACATACTGATCCACGTAATGCTTACAAGACACATGACACATTTGATCTTTCTCATCCAATCGGAGCCTTCCTTTCTGAAGCGTGGCATGCTCTCTGTGGTGTTTATAAATTTGTCAAACTTTGATTCAACCTTAAATCAAAACATCCAGATTAATAAAACCAGTCCCCATGCCATCTTAAGCCAGTTCACCGCATTCTAAGAGAAGTATCGGACCGGCCACCCAGACTTCCTTTTTAAGCAAAGAACCGACAAGCTGGGAAATCTGTTGCACTTTACCATCCAAGCAACGGTTCCTTTCAGAATAAAAGCTGAACTCACTGACCCTCAGGGTCCATCTGACGCTGCCAACCAACTGTCGCTTTTTACCTGGAGCCAATCCAAAGACTAGTCTGTCGTACTGCTGACACTGTTTAATCGGCTCCGGTACCGAAAGGGGGTTCCGAGGACCTGGCATTCTGGATCTGTACGGAGGTCTCATCTTAACGGTATGTGTGGAGCGATAAAATGGCGTCTCATGTGTTTATGAAACTCCGATCATAGCTTAAGAGCAAAACATCACTTCCCACTCAGACTTGCTTCTCCAGATACGAGAGTACTGATGACAACATCACTCACACATGCACCATCCATCTCACGTCTCATTCACACCAAGATTCATTCATCACCCAGAGTTTAGAGTTTAGAGTTAGTCTTGTTTAAAATTGTTTAGAAATAAATCTTCTTAAACATTTTTAAAGTAAATCTTAAACTTGTCTCTTCTCTCGTCTCTCAGTTAATATGAAGTGGTTATGTTTATGTTTATTTAATTGGCAGATGCTTTTATCCAAAGTGACTTACAATTTATAACCTATAGGGCATGTTGTGATCTGTGGGGGAAACCGGAGTACCCGGAGGAAACCCACGCATGCATGGACAAAATTTTCACTTTAGAAGTAGGGGGGACACGGGGTGGGGGGTGGGGTGGGGGGTGTGTGTGTGTGTGTGTGTGGGGGGGGGTGCGGGGGGGTGGGGTGTTATCTTTACAGTATGCTCTAATGGGAAACAGGCTTCAACACAAACGGTTGTTTTCTGCTTGGTCCTAGAGCTCAACCAGTGTCAATTTAATATAGCGTAATATTGTTTTTGGATGGTAAAAAGTGCAGGGGTCAAAACTTGACTTGACTTTGGAAAAAGTGGGGGGGACATGTCCCCCCTGTCCCCCCCAAAAAAATTACGTCCATGCACATATGCATGGGGCGAACACGCAACTCCACGCAGAAAGGCCGCAGCCGAGTTTCTAACCTGCAACCTTCGTGCTGCAAGGCAACAGTGCTAACAACTGTGCCATCATGCAGCCCATGGTTACATAATCCCTGCAATATAAAGTTCCAATCTTCTGGTTTAAGTTTTCCAAAGGTCCATAAGATTGATTTCATATTTCCTATGGAATCTCACTTTTTATGGTTCATTAAATAGATGTAAATTAAATCATTACAAGGGCATAAGGAAAATCAGATTAGAAAATATATAGCCCCATTCACTTGCATTCATTATTAATTTGTTCTGGGAACCTATGAGCCAATCTGAAAGGGAGGAGACTTAGGGTCCCTACTGACCTTTTGCACCTAAATTACCTTATCACGTGGGTCCACCACATTGGTTGGCAAAAGCAGGTAAACAGTAAGTGTTAAAAGTACAAAACAATGGGAAAATTTGCTGCCGTTGTTTATTTTGCGATGTTTAGTATGGCTTCTACTGGTTCAAGCCCAGTTCAGTTGTGGGAAGATTTAGCACACCCATGTGGGGCTCATAGAGTGTAGTAATTACAATAGCTAAGTGTTAGCTAGCTTACGAACGTTAGCTTACATTCTCCCTGCTGTAAACAAGTTGCTGACTTCGCCAGAATTCACCCTGCTGGATTTACACCATAGCATTTCACTTTACACTGGAGCTGATAAAAAAAAAAATCAAACAAAAAAATTGGATCCCTACCGCATGTCACTGGTGGGGTCACCGGGTTCAGATGCTACTCACACACCAGGATTGGACAAGATATCTCTTAACTCAGTCACTGCCAGCCATTTCCTGATCACTAAAGCCCTTCGCTTCCAGCGTTTTTCACCGTTTTTACTGTATTTTTAAGAGTGACAGAACGTTGCACGCTAGGACGATGTCGACGCCAAAACAGCCAAAACAAAGAGGAGACTCATTTCTTACATCACGACGAATCCGCATGTTTCGAGCGTTATCCGTTCTTTCATAATCCGTTGTCAAATTGTGATCGGCAGACGCTTTCCCGGTTCGCGCTGTAGTGGCCAGAAACTGAGTAATGTGATGTTTCAATATCCTGTTTTCTTGCCAACTTTTGAGATGATTTCCAGTAAGTCTAATATTTATCTGAAAAGTCAACAGCAATCAGTTCCAGGATCAGTTCCAGTTAAGAGTGTTTTCTGAATTTTGAGCACGAACAGATGTTTCCTGTTTTGTAGGTTTTGCTGGGAAGCAAGGAAACTTCCAAACAGTTTCAATTCATGTGTATGTGGAGGACCCATTTCCTAAGCTATGCAGGGATGACGTCACTACAATGCTTAAAGGGTTTCTCATTTCGAGGGGAGACAGGCTTTATCGAGAGAGCAGACGAAGGCCCTCGTGCTACGGCCGCCCGCTGTCCTAAGATGACTTGTTTTGTATAAAACTGTAACAATAAAAGCCCCACGCTGTAGAGGACAACTTGTCTTATGCTCTCTGTGTCTTGTTAAAGAAAAAAACCACAGCGCCTCACCTTTTTTTACAGGAACGGCCCAAAACAATCTCCTAACACATGGATTTCCTGACCATGTGACGTGTGACGTATGCGGTTGAAGATCGGCTTCAGAGCTGAGATGTTTGTTCTCTCGGTGCGGGGGCTCGTTCCGATCCCCAAACAGTAAAAAAAAAAAAAAAAATGCAGTGAACGGTTGGATCTAAAATGACGACTTTAGTAGTCAATGACAGTGAATGAGTTAACGGCGATGCTCATCATACTAAATCAATAACAAAATTTCTCATATTTCCCCTTGGACAAAACTAACCATCATTTACTGAGCCCGAAAAAATATCAAGTTTCTACCCATCTATGGACTCTCAGCATCGAGGATTCTTTTGAGTGGAGAAGATGAACAGAGGCAGAGCGCTCATGCGCTCCACCAGCATTTGCGTCTTGCGCACGGCCACAGTAACATTCTCAAAGTAGCGCCACCAAAATATATTTAACACACGATCATAACTGCTTTGGTACTTTCTGTCTTTTTATTCATGGCTGACGCGCATCGCTGCTGCACTCATCACCCGAGCTCCACGGCCACGGCCAGGCAATGTTTTTTCTGGAGAACTAGATCCCGCATCTCCCTGATGCAGGACCAGAGACAGACAGGACAGGATAATAGTCAAACAAAAAGAAAACAAAACAAAGAGCTTGGAAAGGAAAATGTAGGTAGATTGATCCCACCACATGTTTTAATGTTATTGAGTAAATATTATTTATAAGCTCATAATATTCATATATTCCATATAATTCAGATCACCTTCAAAACTCCGTCCCACCCAGGGCCATATCAAAGCATTTGGGGTCCATGCCAGCGAGGTGTTCCTTATTTATTTTTGGGGGAGTTGGCAATCCTAGTTCAACTGATGCTGTGGAAAATGACCTTTACATTGAATAGCATAAGCTAACTGTGCTATATTTATTTTCTGTTCATTTTTTACACAATAGACTTTTTCAAACAATGTTTTTGAACAGAAACTGGATTTGATTTTAGGGTTTTCTCTGTTAAAGACAGTATTCAATGATTTTACACACTGCAACAAGTTATGCACTTTCTAAATAAAATGAACCTCTTGTACATTTTTGCATGTTTATTGCTTGCTTTTTCTGAAAAAAAAATTATAATTGCGATAACTTTTTGTCAGATTTTTGATTAATCATTTAATTTATTTTAATCGATTCCTGGCCTTACTTTAAACTGAAAGAAAAGGAAGAGGAACATGTCTGACTGTCATGGTTAGTTTCAACTGTAGGCTTCTGCTTGGCCTCTGAATGCTAGCCACTGGTGAATTTTATGAGGCACACATGTCTCAAAACCCTAAAGCTTCCATTGACATACAAAATTCACCATAGAATGAGTGGCTTACTCTTTAAATTGAGGAAATGTTACAAAAATGAATGAATGCACATGTGGCCATATGTGATTATCACAAAACAAAACGAATAAGTGTGTAAAAAAACAAACAAGCGTAGAATTTTAGTCATTGTAACTGATGTAAGGACATTGGTAGCTGTTTAAAATTAAATTTAATACGGGAACACATTTTGTAATTAGGCACAGATAGCTGCTGCTTTTATGCATTTTAGTAACAGTTTGATGGCAAAAAGTTAATGACACAGCAACAGTGATGTAACTACACTTGACTCCTCCCATTAGTCCTGCAGCAGCTCGGCAGAGGGCTCTCTGAGATCAGTGGTGCGTTTTATGTCTGCAGTGTTACTATGTCATAGTTGTGACTGCCTCTCAGTAGCTTAAAGGTCACACCCAACACAAATTAAGTGTGTGTGTGTGTGTGTGTGTGTGATTTAATGTTGCACCTTTTAAGTGGTAATCTTGAGAGACAAAAGATTAATCTAATTAAAACTTATTTATGTTTTATTTATTTATTGTTTGTTGAAAAGCTATGAATCCAAAACCTGAGGCCATGTATTAAATTAAATAATTAACATAGGCATTCTGAATTTACTTTATTTTTAAATGGGAACATAGGGAAGACTATTTCTGCCCTCTATAATTTCCTTCATTTAGCCTAAGAATAAAAATTTCTATGCAGATGAAATTTTCACTCTCAATCATGAGCAACATCTCAGTTTTCAACACCTCATTTTATTGTCCCAACATTCAAAAGTACAAATAATTTAAACACAACAGTTTTATGAAAAGGAAAAAACAAACATTTACAGCAAGATTTTTATTTTGTTTCCAGTTTCAGAAATGACCTAAACTAGCAAGGATAACATGAAGTCATTCATCGCAGTAATTGGATTAATAATAAGAATACTAAGAATAATAGCAATAATAATCATAATAATCATCATTGATAATCGTTAAGTAATAACATAAGCAGGAGAGAGAGTAGGGAGCCGCGGTCATGGGGCCCCGTGAACTTTTTTTTCATCTTTTTTGTCTTTAAAGATTTTGTTTATAGATTTCTCAGATAGTAAATAAACATGTCTTAGGAGGAAAATGAAAACTGACAAGAAGAGCCTAGTTCCTCTGTTCACCTTCCCTCCTCCACTACTGGCTGCGTTGTTCCTACTGGCAGGCTGCCACTATAAGGCGCTACAGGGGATGGTGTGAGCCATAGGGGTCGGGCATAGAGCGAGGTGACGCAGCCCCATGTTTCAAACACCCTGACATGTTCACAGTCATATACACACTAAACAATCACCCCTGACATCTCGGCCAAATATGCGCACGCACACACACACATGCACTCAAGTAGGCGCGGGCTTGTGTATGTGCACAGAACATACGTTTGCACTTGCACATCCACTCACGGGCCTTCTCCGAGCTGACCAACACAAGCGGACAAACACAATACCTTAAAGAAACATGCATCCAAACGTGCACACATATGCACTCACGCACACACAAACGCACATTGTAAGAGTTTAAAAGTCACACGCCGTGTAGGAAATTCACACATCAGAACATTCTTGTGGGGTCGTTGCATAATTCAAGCTCCCGACGGCAGCGGGGAGCATGAAGGGGTCTGGTTGGTTTGTTGCTGTTATGAAGTTAGAAAAACCTTTATGACGGGATGAAGGTTGGATAATGAGATGATTTCAGATGACCCGGCGTTTTCAGATGAGTGAGGTGCAGGAGAGAAGGATGCGAGCATGCGTCTGAGTTTTCCGACTGCTCTCCACACACCTCCTTCATGTTTTCAAGTCTTAGCAACAAACTAAAAAAAATCCAATTATATTTATACTTCTGGAACCATTCCCTTACCTCTCACCTTTCAAAATATATAATATATATCATATTAATGTATATAAAATATAGAATTGACTCATTCCCTTTTTATACCTCCAGAGTATTTCTTAAATATAGCAGCTGCTTTAAACGGCAGCCGCGTGTGCAATGGTAACAAGTTCTCAATTTTAAAAGATTTGTTGGTTTGTCATTTGAAAACATGATGAACAATCTCAAAAATAAGTTCAGACTCTTCAGTGAGCGATCTCGTCCCGTGCAATGAATGACCCTCAAATAACAACTTTGAAAATGTTTCCTGCCTGAACGTGGAAGAAAATGTTCACTGAAAAACTGAAACTATGCTTTCAGACCCACATTTTTGCATAAGGTTTCATCACAAAGCGGTAGTAAGTGGAGGGAGGGTGTGGACGGAGTGGCTTTTTTTAAAACTACACAAACTTATCACAGGTTATATTGAACCAGAACGACTGTTTATAACATTCTATTAAGACTAAACTTTATTGAAAAAGATCTAAAGATTTCATTTTAACAAGACAAGAAAAAAGCAATAGCAAATTTAACTATTAACTAGGTTATGCATAGCGAGTAACTGTTTCTAGTAATAAGGGAAGAGCGTCCCCCAACCCTCCAGACAATTTTTTTCAGTTTTCTTAACTTTTAGAGTTTTTTATATGGTCATTTTGATATATTGGTACAAAGCACAAACGTACTAAAAGTTCTCTCAGTGCAGTGGACTACTGGAAGAGCCTCTCCACTAGTCGCTTTGTTCCCTTTTGCTCAGAAACGCCCCCCTCCCTGTACCAGAATCACGCAAATACATAGACAGTGAAACAAATAAATACATAAATACACATATAAATTAGGTAATTAATAAATAGATAATAAATACAAATAAATACAAAATAAATAGTTCAAAATAGATAAGTAAATAAACCGTCAAACAAACACACTTATATCTTCAACTTTTGTTCGGTTTCTTTTGCCGCGGTTGTTAACTGAAAGTTAATCCAATTTTTTTTCTCCACAAGCAACATGACAACAATTGAACAGTTTCCTTACAAGTTTTTTTTCTAAGTAACTGAACCACCACTTCATAATAAATTGTCATATGAAAAAGACGAGCTCGAATGAAAGAACAGTGACAACTCAGATAGTACAGTAGATATTGTAAAACAAATGTAGACTATATATATATTTATATATATCATCTATTTGTACACAGCAAAAAAAGACACAGTTGTCATAGATCCTTTTTAAGGAAAATATCTAGACTAACGGAACTAGCTAATCATCATTAAGTTTTGACAAACGTTTCACGCTCAGCAGGTAACAGAAGAGTCAGCAAGCCAAACAAAACAAACAAATAAACAAAAAGAGTACAAACTTTGTTCAGTGATTCTTACAAGGCCCCAAATTCACTTAATCTCGTCATTCAGCACCAAAAAAGTCTCACCAGATTTCTGGGCCAACATTAAACAAATGCCAAACAAAGAACAGCAGCTCAGTTGAATGCCAACATCGAAGTATTTTTTTTTAACTTTAAACAACACATAGAACAACAAAGTTGGATATTTAAGATATGTGAATAATGCAGTTTAGCACCTACTGTTGATCGCTAAAAGGAAGTTCTCTTCAGATGTAAAGTCACAAATGCAGAGCAAAATAAATAAATAAATAAAAACACAAGAAAAGGTGATATAATGTATAGTATGTTCTTTAAATGGATATATGTGAATACACCGATGCACTGATAATCCGTACCGAATGATGGCAGAAACAAGGGAACACGTGGACAAAAGGGTCTTCTTGCTTTGGGCTCTGAACTATAAAGTTTTAGGTCTTGAAAAGACCCCTTTCCCTTCCCGTTTGGGTATCGCTGTTGAATAATTACGCACTAGTACACATGTGAAAAATTACCAAAATCACCTGTCTCATTTTGCATCCCTTTTTCACAAAACCCTCCGTCTACAAAATCACAACCAACTTGGATTCACCCCAAAAAAAAAAAAAAAACGACCTTTTGATCCTACAAAGTACCACGGCAGAACGACGAGACAAGGTGGTGCCCCCTCCCACCCGCCCCGGCCCCCCCAGTTAGCCAGTCAAAATATTTTTCTCTTTTTTTCAAATCCAGATTCCTGTAAAAATTCTTCAATAGTTATTTTAATTATCATTTATAAAAATAGATCTTCTTTCTATTTATTTTTATCTTTTTCTAAATTCTTTTTTTTTCCAACCAAAGAGATCTTCTCTTTGGCAACAGTGTTGTGTGTGTGTTGTTTATTTTTTTTCTTGAATTACTGAACGTGTCATCAGGAAAGCTAACCCATCCCCTCCCTCGCCCCATCTCCCTGAAACCCAGTGAGGAAAGACGTTATGTTTTGTTTGCGATACAAAACAAAACATAAAATGCTAGAAATTCTTTTTTTTTCTATATCTGAGTCATTGGGATTGTTGCATCCCATCTATAATCAATAAGGGGAAGTCTTTGAATCACGCTACAAATGAATGAATGGATTCACTAATTTAAAAAGAGCCCCCTCCCTTTCATTGATTGGGAGGTATCCAATAATAACGACAGTGGATCCGGATTTACAAAAGAAAATAAAATCCTGAATCAAGACAGAGAAAAGGTTTCCAATCTAAAAAGGACATTCTTTTCTCTGAAATAAGGGATACAAGAAATTGCTACTGTTTTTACACAGAAGAGGAAAATCATTGAACAACCACAACAAACAAAAATAATATACAACAAAGAGAAGCCTGCATCATCACAGGGGCTTCTAAAAACTTGTGAACGTTTTCATCATTAAATTTTTGTAATACTCAGGCAACATTGGCTTATAGGTCCAAAGTTATAATATAAGCCATTAATAGTTCAATTTGTTTGATGGTTTATTGGTTGATTTTTGTTCCGGTTGTAGTTTGATCTGTTGGATGGCTGTAGTTGGGTGGTGGTGGCGACTGAAGGGCCTAAGGGGACGAGTGGGGGTGGAAGGGAGGGGTTGGGGTTGGGGGCCAAATTTGTTGCAGACAAATGCGTGGGGCATCTGCTTCTACCTGTCGAGAGTTCAGGACTTGTGTGTCTTGTTAGTCTTGAAGGAGACTTGCAAGACACGGTCGCCCAACCTGTAGCCGTTGAGACTGGCGATGGCCATGGCCGCCTCGTCATAATTCGTCATGGTGACGAAGCCGAAGCCTTTGCACTTGTTGGTGTTGAAGTCACGGATCACCTTGACATTGTTGACTGCGCCGAAGGGCCCGAACAGCTGCCAGAGCACGCTCTCGTCGGAATCTGGAGACAGGTTGTAGACAAAGATGCACCAACCGGTGCCCGTGTGCCCGGGGATGTTCATGCCGACCAGGCTTGTCATGCTGTCAATGGTGATGGGGGAGAACCTGGGAGAGGAGGCAGAGCGGTGGGAGATCTGTGTCAACACGATGAGTCAAACCGTGTAATGAAATAATCTTCTTCTACAGTACTGTAGATGAAATGGGTAGAATCATATTTAACATTTTAAAACACACATTCCAAATAAAGAGAGAAAGCAACACTCACCAGTCAAACCACTAAACCACTGACCTCCAAACTGAACTTTCCTGTTTCAGATGGTGTTTGTACGAAGCTAGAATCTGGGTTTTGTTTTAAGTGTTTCTGGGGAGAGGTTTAGTAAGACCCGAACATTTTTTCATAAATCACACGATTCAGAATGAAAATTTCCTTTTAGCTGTCTGAAATCTACTTTCAAACACATCTCACTCTGAACTAACTGCTGCTTTAGCTTTTCCATGAATGCTCTGACTGCCATAACCAGAATCATAACCCGAACCACTCCTGAATTTCTAAATGTGCAGGTTGGGACAGCAGAAATCTCACTAACTCCTCCCTGAGCTCGTTGGCTTTGAAACGTCCCCTGCCAGGACTGACGACAGCACCGCCTGTGCTGAGCTGCACTTTTGCTGAAGAAGATGCAGATGAATGCTCTGTCTTTGTGTCCTCTAGTGGCTTCTTTCTGTGCCAAATTGCAGGAAGTTGTTGAACTAAACCGTTGCTAGAAATTCATCAAAGATCGTGCACCAGCCTGCTAAATCTGTTCTCATTCGCCTCATAATCTTTTCCATTTTCTGGTGATGCAAGAGATTTGAATCCTCAGTTGACTTCACTTAATTGCCTTTTCCGCTAAAAGGAAAAGAGGGGGAAAAAATCCCACTACTTATAAATAAAAGGTAAATGAAATAAAAAGGTTCATTTCTTATGCCACCTCATTCCAAGAAACTACTGTAGGCATTATTGGGAGTGCTTTAATTGACATTTCCGCTTAGCTGCAGCTGTTTCAGGGAAGGCTGCATTCTTAAGGAAAAGGAGGGAGCACATGGGGAGCAAACTAAAAGGAAAATGGAAGCACTTTACAGCCCAGTGGTATTAAGGTACAAAGTGTATTCCTCTCCCTCCTGCAGGGTGTTCTGGGCTCTTCTATCGCTGAGCTCGTGGCACTGATCGATAGCGCTGCTTGCTGCCTGGACCCTCAAGCCTCCTCTCTCCAGTGACTATATGTAGTTGGCAATCACTACGACCTTCCTGAATGACTTTAGCCATGTAAAGTCTGCCTTTGGCTTTAGTTGATTGTTTTGATTCTGAAACAAGCTCCCATTGTACACTAGTAGTCCTATACGTACCATAAAGAAAATCCTTTTTTGGTACATCTCCCAGTATGGCATAAAATATCACTGTGAACTGTAGAGATAGAGCAAGAGGTAAAGCGGGTTGCCCAGTAATCAGAGGGTTGTAGGAGTGATCCCGGCAGAGAATGCTGCTGTTGTGTCCTTGGGCAAGACTCTTAACCTACCTTGCCTGCAGGTGGTTGTCAAAGGGATCGGTGGCACCTGTGCTTGGCAGCCTCGCCTCTGTCAGTGTGCCTCAGGGCAGCTGTGGCTACATTGTAGCCCATCACAACCAGAATGTGAATGGGTGTGTGTGAATGGATGAATGATGCACTGTAGTGTAAAGCACTTAGGAGTCCTCTGACTCTGAAAGGTGCTATACAAGTGTAGGTTATATAGCATTTTATCATTTAGAGCCATTCTTTGCACATTTACAAAAAAGTGTTTCGTTAAAGGCCAAAAAATGTGAAAAATGTGAAAAATGTAAACAAAAGACAGAAAGTTTTTAGGTCAGTGAGTGTGTGGTGGTGATGCTTTGGAGTTTGGCTGATGCTACTGCTATATGTGTGTGTGTGTGTACCCTTCATAGAGGGATGAACTCTAGCCATTGTTAAAGATGAGAATAGGGTTGCATAGCAACAGTGTAGCTGACCAGATATCTGTTCTGTCCTTTCTGAAGCGGAACCATCCCATCTCCAAACACTGAATAACACTTGCGACTTGATGACATTCATTGCAATCAGGACTGCTGAATCAGACGCCATTTTCACTTTTAGAAAATTATGTGAAGGTCAGAGCGTGTATTGAGTGTTAATCTTTGAATCCAACATCAGAATATTGAGGATTTCTAACCGGTGTTTGAAATAATAGTTTATATCCAAAACTGAACTGAATATTCACATTAGCTAAAACTTTTTTCTTGCTGAGCCTACTGATTGATGCCTACTGTGCTTGCAGCATGCAACATACGCCCGTCAGCACATCAAACATCTACCACCAGTGTAGCTCCTGCTCTGAGTTACGTAACACACATGACAGCAGCAATGCAAAATTTAAAGATGAAGGCAAAAGGAAATTAAGAAGAGCAGTGCCAAGCAAAGCTTGAGCTGTCTGCAGCGAAACAGCATTTCCTGTTTCCAGCAGGGATCCAAGTTCATCCAACCATGTCTTTCATTTCATAATCTGTGTATAAACTGCAGAGAATTTAGGGATACTTATGCACTTTTGAAGGCTCACACAGTAAAGTAGCTGATAATACAGGAAAGTGCACATGATGTACTAAAATATAATTAAAACAATGAGTTGACAAAGGCCTTTAGAGGCATTGCTCTCAAGTTGTCTGTAAAGTGACAAGGTTGGAAAACCTGAATCCCTCAGAAAATATAAATGAAAATAAATAAAGTAAAACACTGAGAAATTAGAAGTCTTTCACCAGAGAACAAAATCTGTTCAGATCACAGAAACAACCTAAAACAATACAAAACAAACCCACCAGCACTTGTCATAATCAAAACAAAGCTAATTCATCAGCACTGAAAACAAAGACGGCCTGTTGTTCTTTTTTTACTGCACCTGAAGTGGCTGGAATGGGTTAAAATGCCAATTCAAGCCGGGGGGAAAAAATCCCAACCAAACCAATGAATCAAAAATGCTGTTGACCTTGAACAAACTGTCAAACTTAAAGTGACTGCAAAACACCAACGTAACATAAATTAGGGGAGAAATCATAAAAACATGTTGAAAAATCACGGAGTCAACATGGACATCTGGCATTTGGTGAAGTTTTTAATTACCTCTTTACGCCATAGGCCATATTAAGCAAATTGTCCAGCCTGTAAAGAGAAGGAGGGTTCTGGGGTTAATGGTGGGCAGATGGTCGACTCAATCAATGGAACTAATGTAAAGTCCCTGCAGGAACCGCATGGTCCCCCTCACTCGAGAACAAACAAACACATCTATAGTTGGTCCATTACACTGAGGAGCCCCAGCAGAAAACGCTATCGTCAGGCGTTGGAGCTACAGGAGGGTCTGCACACTGAGCAGACTCTGAACTCGCTAACGCCAGAGCACTGTCACAGGAGCACTTACATTATTGCAGGTGTGTCCAATTAATCGTTATACATGACTACAGCAGTGGACTGGTCACAGTTTAGCTTTAGAGTTGGTTACAGAGCACTAATGGTATAGCAGGTAGAGTGTGAGCAGAGCATTGCAACAGGCATTACTGGGGGTGGTAGTAAGGCCAGAATGCTACACATTTGCAGATCATTCTTTTAACTCGCTGTGCAGGAGATTTCCGTACAAATTATGCCACCACACTGGTGGTTCATTAGGATGGAGATAAATGGATATTTTTGGGATTATCTATGGGCTTTAATCTTGTGTTAACTCAATGGAGAGAACACCTGAAATGACAGGAAATGATCCAGAGTTCTATCAGTGTAATGGTTTGGCATTTGAATGATGCGTGAGAGCAATGATGATGATGATTAGTGGGTTTGTATGCGGTAGAGTAACAACAAAAACACAACAGCGTGTTAAACTAGCTGTGAAATCGTGGATGTCTGTCTTGTGGTCAAGGTCAACCTGTTAAGTGGAAACGGGTCAGGTGGAAAAAGCTAAATGTTAGTCAGATGGGCTCCTCTGTCTAAAAGGGTTAGCTTTTTGGGAGACGTTGTGGTTTCATAATCATTCCAGCCTGCGGGTTGCAGCTACTGCAGTCCGCCAGTGTAAATTACAGTTTGTGTCTGTGTGCCGAGCCTCACGGACCTGTGGGCTGTGTGAAATGCTGGCCCTCGTGGATGGATGCAGTCTGTTTGGTGACTCAATGACCTTCATTTCTCACTTGGGTCTGGCCTGTCTCATGTCTTATTAACTCCTCTGGCCTAATGACAGAGGCCACGGCTTATTGAGCAACAGCTGGTCACCAACGCATCATTCCTCTTGAAAACACTACAAACTTTGACTTTGACATAACTATAAAGGTTGTTTTTTTGCTCCTTAATGGTGGTTTTGCAGCAGAGCAGTCCCACTCTCCAGAAGTAGCTTTAAAAATGGAAAACACATTTTGAAAAGTGTAGTCCATGCTATTGTTGTTTATTTGGTTATTTAAATTCATACAAGAGATGGATGATAGCTATAATTAATCAATCACAACTCTTCACTGCTGAGGTCAGTGATAATCTACAGTTGATAGATTTATTACAAGGTAAGAACCCACTGCAGTACATTTAGTGACATTAGTATGCTTAAAAATGTGGAAACAAGCTTTGGTAAAGTAGATTTGTTTTGCCAGTTGCAGTTATGGAAACAATTTCAACTGTAAAGTGTTTCTTGTTGGTCTCTTTTTCCAGAGTGATGACACACAGACTAACGAGGCTAAAGATGTGGTTCACTCGTTTAATCAAAACATTTGCAGTGGTCTCTAAGTAAGAATGAATGCCTTTTAAGTCACACAATTAAGCCTGTTTCAGGGACCAGAAGTGAGACACATTGGACTTGAGCTTTAGATGGCAGGATTTGGAGTCCTACTTCCCGATATTTAGAAATGTTCTTAGCCTCTGATTGGCTAACAGCAACACAACTCTACCACTGAGTCAGTTTGCTTTGCAATGTTGATGTTTTACTTCCACGAATAACACAAACCTGGAGGAGTTCTGGCATGCGGCGGAGTTGCTAATGCTAACGATTAGCTTCTACTAGCTGAGACATTCTCTGTTGTTTTCTGGATGCCAAACCAACAACAGCCTTCCCGGTGTATGGATGAGTTTATGAATGTTAAGTGACAGTGTGACATAGATCTGTCAGGATTTACAAATCCTAGAGTTTCACCGTCTATTTTCTATCAGAAGCTAATGAAGGCACTAGGTGTAGGAGAGTATTTTCATGTTCAGCCTGCATAAAAAACTCAGAGTGACCGATTATAACCAGATTCAAAATTGTTTTTTCAGTGAATCACACCTTTAAAAAAGTTGAGAACTGCTTAACCCTTTGATGCATGAATTATGAAATCTTCAACCATGATTTTTTAAACAATTGTTTTCATTCATCTTTATGTGTGAATGAAACAAATTTCAACAAATAATTTTTGTAACATTTTGTTAATTTACAAATAGTTTATTAAATGTCCACCTCAGTGGACAGCGTGCATTCTGAACATGAAATATGTTGGCTTGACTTGCTGAGGCCCCAATGGAGGGGCTCACATACAATAAAGTCTTCAACAGGTGTGCTTAATAGCAAAAATAAATAAATAACAATTTTGAGTACCTGTCCACTGTAGTGACCATTATGCATCAAAGGGTTAAATAATCACATCAAAGTTAAATGTCGATGCTGTGTGTTTTGGAGTCTTTTTGCAGAATGCTGAATCAATTACTACTGGAGCACCAATGGTGCATAAAATAATGTGCTTACTCCATTACTCTGTCATACATCTACATCCAAAGTGCATACGTAATATAAGAAGCACTATACAACAGCCTCTGGCTACGTAAGTTACAATTTAATTGTAATCCATTTTGTTTGCTCTTTCATTACCAGCTTTTATTGTCTTACTAATGATCACACAACTATTTGTAATAATGGTTTTAAGTAAAGCTTCTTTTGCCTGTTAGTGATACTAGAATAACAGTTTTCCAGTCAGGGGCAATTTAACACAGGGGGGCTTTGTGATTGTAATTAACAACTTTAATAATTGGAAATCTAGCTAAAATCTGTCTTGACACTTGTATAGGATGGATCTCTTCTAGCACATTTTTTCATTTGTGTGATGAATTTAGTTTGTTAATAAAAAAAAATTGTAAAATGTACACACATTGGTCTTAATCTGTAAATTTTTTAAAGTTTACAATTTTTGTAATTTTTTACAGTTTATACCATCCTGACTAACTTCCTTAACCCTCCCAATGGTCAACTTTCCTTGCGGGGTCACCCATAAAGACAGTGGGAGGGTTAATTGTCTTGTTTCGATTGTCTTCATATGAGCATGGATCTTAGAAATTTCAAAGGCAGCCGAATGACAGAAATGATCATCAAATCCGTAATTAGCCTACAATGTGGGAAGGGAACAAGCAGTGTGCTTTGTGCGAAAATGAGTCAATTGAAGAGGAAGCTCAGAGGAGAGGTGCTCCATGCCCAGGAGCACGAAGACATCTGCTGGCCACTGGGCAACAACAAACAACCTGCTGCTAACCCCCTCTCCCTCTGCAACACACACACACACACACACACACACACACACACACACACACACACACACACACACACACACACACGCACACACACACACACGCACACACACACACACGCGCACGCACACACACACTGATGCAGGCTCTCCACAAAAACACTGCCAGCTCTTCACATTGCCTCTGCAAGCATGATGTAAACAATGGAGCTTTTGTACTCCTCATCAATGTGGCCTAATGGAGGAATGGGTGTTTTTTCTTTTTTCTTTTTTTTTTAAACAAAATTCTGTTCATTTAAATTTGGCTCCCGCCATGGATATAATCAGGCTAATTTGCTAATTACTACCATTAGGTAACAACTGAGGATCAGAAACAAGCCTGGATCCAAGGCTTGGTGCATTGTGTTGCTGTCGATTATGTTTTCTGACTTGGAAAGAGACCATGCAAGCACATTTTACATTAACCTAAGGTACAGCGGGCCCTTGTGATTCAAACAAGCATGTAAACATAATTTTGTGATTGCTTTCTAACGTGGTAAGATCATATTTAGTGTATTATCATAATGCTGTGTTAGGTGTCCTGGTCTTTGTTGCTTTTTTGACGTTTGCACCTCTGTCACACAGCTGCCATTTTCTACATAGTTGTGCATTTAAGGAAGTTGTGGCATCTTGTAGGACATGCTGTTGATTTTTGACGTCTGCCTCCTGAAAAGTTTTAGCAGTGCAGGATGCTTCTAGAATGGGGGAGGGGGTTTGACGTATTTATTGATGCAAATATAACAAAGGCCTTCAATAGAAGTAAACATCACAGTGGAGTCAGATTTGTAGATGTGGAAAACAAATAATGTCATTTATACAATTATACTTTTTCAGTAATGCATTAGTGATAAATTACATATCAAACCACATATCTGATCATATTGTATTGTAATAAATCAAGTAAATCACTGTATATGTATTGTACTGATTGCTTTGTCATGTTATATTGCAGGGTGTCCTGATTCTCAAGTGCAGAAGTTAATCAAGCCCCGTTTGCACCCTTGATCCGCACTTCACCCAAGTCCACATCGATGCGGACTCTAATATCTCAAGCATTGTGTCTGAGTCTGAGGCATTTTACCCCTGTGGGTCTTATACACACTACTTTATAGAAATCACTTTCATTTCACTTTAACTCTTTAAAGAGCAAGTCACCCCCTACCAGAGTCTGACTCTACCCACACTTCCTGTTTGATTGTCTGGCGGACAGAGGGAGTGGTGCTGTGGCAGTGTCTGACAGAAAAACTGCCCATATAGATGATACCAGCTCACCACTACTGCACACCGGAAGCAAAAGTGGTGCGGAACAGCAGCGAAACGGCGCCGCTTCTAATAGAATTCATTATAATCTATGGAGTGTGTCAAACCAGCCGTGACGCGGCAATTTTCAGAAGCGGCATGCCGTGCCACTAAAAATAGGATTGGGTTCTATTTTTTCTGCGAGCTGCTTCTGGAATGCGTCAATTACCAAAATCGACATAGGGCTAGACAGGAAATCGTACACGGTTTCAGTGTAAAATCCCTGGTAATTTTCAAAATAAAAGTGTTGCAGTGGTGTAGTTTCATATACATGAAGCTTATGTGTGACCTAACAGCTTAGTTACTCACAGCATCATTCCAGATGTGCAGTGGTGTGTTTTCATGGCTTTAATCCTGGCGGTGGAGAGGAACAACATCATATATGATGTCAAACAGCGATAACACGTGATTTACTTCTTTTTGGTTCAATGGCGGATTGCACAAACAAACCGTAATATTCAAGGTCTCGAGGGATTGTTTGATCTCGCAAGTCGAGCAAGGAGCATTGCTGCTGAGACTCTCCCGGTGTGCACTTCAGTACAGTGGTTGTCGCGAGTAAACCGTTCCGCTGCCGTTCAGTGGCGCTTTTGCTTCCAGTGTGCAGTAGGCGTTAGCCAACAGTAATGGCTGATTCCAGTTCAGATGTAGAGCAGACTTTGAAGCTGAAGAGGGCGCTACATTTATATTTATGTTTTAAATAAGATGCACTAAAATGCAAAAATGACAACAACACCTGTCTACAGCATCATTAGACACTCATCGATAAAGTTTACCAGCAAAAAAAAAGTTGATTTGGGAGAGACTTACTATTTATTGGCAAAGAAACAAAGCAATGAAAAAAGTTTTCGGTAACACTTTGCGATAAGGATCCTTTTATTACCGTTACTTAGTGCATTATTAAACAATAAACAAAGGGTCCCTGTTTTTAACAGTCTCAATATTGTTAACTATTAAGTGTCCTAAAAGAGCTGCGGGACTGTAGGGACTAAAGTGTGACCTGAAACTCACTAATATTGTGGTACAGAGTAAACTTATCCTATTAGAGATAAACTGATTACAACAAAGAAAACTGTAAATTATTTTGTACTTTAATACAATTTCAGTGTTAAAAGCAAAAAGAGCTGAGCTCATCAGAACGTTTATAACTTCTAAAGTGTCGAGGTTTCAGCGACGGGCTCAGGAGCGGAGGACGCAGTGAGGAAGTGTCCTGCGGTTGTGAGTTGTGATGAGAAGTGACAGCTCTCCTGCGGAGCCTGTAAATTGGCTTGGCGTATCACAGACACACAGCCCTGCTAGATTGCTCAGGTGTCACACCAGGGAAGTGGAGGAAGAGGAAAAATACCTTCCAAGCTCTGACTTTGACGGAGAGTAAACATCGCGACTGGTTTAGCACTATTGTAAGAGTTGGGAAATTATATAAGCACATATTCTGTGCCTGATTCTCAAAATAATCTCATTGGGTCTGATGGTGGAGAGTAGTACAGAAAAGTACCTGGATCTGGTGTGTGTCGATTGCTTAGCTGAAATGAGAACGATGCCAAATGTCCAAACAATTTCTACAGATTCTCAACATTTATGCTAAAATGAGACTTTATCTATCATTAGTGGGTGATGAGATCACTATAAATGTCATTTATACAGTCTGTGTGAATCAGCTCAACAAAGCTTGCAATCCTGTCTTGGTGTGAAGATTATTAATCTGTGCAAAAACATCTATTACAATTGTTTTGGGTACTAATCAAATCCAAATTACAGCAATTTTAACCTAATTTTATTCAATTAAAGATGTCAAATGTGCTAAATAATTTCAGCCTGTATTGTTGAGGCTCGTTTACTAAAAAATTGGCAGACATTCTCTTAGAAATATGGCTTCTGCAAACTGCTGCATAATTATTGTTCATTATAAGCTTGACAATATTAGCTGCAATTTAAAATTCTTATTAATTATTCAAATTAAAATTTTTATTGCCTACGCATTTTAATCCTAATTCATGCTTTTTGCTGAGAGGTACTGACACGATGGCAGTGGGATGAAATGAGGGGACAGACGTAGTTGTGAACGACAGAACCCCACAGTCTCTTATGAACAGTTCCTCTTTGATCTGGGCCGAACCGCCCAGAGAACGCTCACCGGTTTGTCCAACACCTGCACCAGGTGCGGGGCTCTCAGCTGTTTTTCAATCAGAGGACATATTTGGCCAAAATGAGCGTTTGCAAGAGTGGAATAAAGGTGCCTCGCTGTTGTGACACAGACAATTTGATGAGTCACGCTCTCTACGTGTGTAGGCGTTATATCCTCTGTTTGAACAACATATAAATAGAATTTTGATGCAAATAGTTTCTGAATCAGGCCTGTTGGTTAGAGCAAGCATGCTGACTGGGAGTTATTGCAGTAAATTTTAGGAACGAATCACTTGTAGCTGTAATTTGAGCTTATTTCATTAAATCTAATTTCTAACAGCCTTGTGAGATGATGCTATTTGGCACTATTTAAGTCTTCTACACACACAATAAAGCAATTACAATGAAAGGGGAGATCCCAAACCTAGTCTTAATTTTGTGATTTGCTTTCTTAAATGCCTGATTGTTTGGCTGATCTGGAGCTACTGATTGTCCCACAAACTAGGTGCAGGTCTAGAGGTGATCAGGCTTTCTCTGTCTTGGCTCCTTCTCTCTGGGATGAGCTTCCACTTGATATTAAACTTTCACCTTTGCCTCAGGTTTTTAAGAGTCGTTAGAAGACTCATTTTTATCGTTTGGCCTTTATGTGACCTGGTTGTATGCTTTTATGCTCCTTGTTTACATTTTGTACGGCACTTTCATGTCTGTATGTTGTATTTTATGTTCAGTGCCTTGGGCTCTGCAAAGGCAGTGGAAGGTGTTATACAAATAAAGATTGATTGAGTAATTGATTGATTGATTGAAAAGGAGCTGATAAGTAGGAGCTGCCACTGGTCCCAGTTTAAAGATGTCCCCAGTTAAGGTCACAGTAGATTTGTTTCCACTAAAGGAGTCCTGGGAAATTTCTGGGAGGGTGGAAGGTGACATTGGGAAAAAAAGATGGCTCGTCCTCTCCGTTGTTGTCTCCATCAGCCCTTTCAAGAGCTTCTCAAACGCTTCTCTCAAACATTTCAGCATAGGACGTCGGTGATGAGCACAAAAAGGCATCCGGAGAAACTAAAAGTTTTATTCTGTCGAAGTATGTTGTAATTTAATCCAATTGGAAGACTGGGAGAGTGGTTGTGTCACTTAAAAGCTGTGTTTGATGACCAGACAAAGTGCTGTTTCATAAGGTGCACTAATAACAACGGCATTATGAATTATTTCTGCCATATTTTTCAGCGTTGGGAGTTTAGAAACGGCAATTTTTAAAACAAAGTGAACACAGCTCATTTTCTTTTCCTTCCACTCTGCTTCATCAGTGGCATGTCATCCACCTGCCAGCATCCTCCTGGACGCGGAACCGATGCCTGGAACCCTACTTCCCAGCATCCCTTACACTGGACATCCCGACTACATGGTCACCATTGCCTATGCACGGAAGTAAACCACTTCTGTTTCCACTCAGTCATTGCTTCTTTGGAATCGAGCTACGAGTACCCGAGCTGACCAGCTCTATTCTTCAACTCTGACATCAACCACTAAGCCAACCTTTCTTACTTTGGAACGCAAGTACGACCTCGTTTCTATTCGAGCTTCATGCAGACGTTCCTATATTAACCGCGTGTCAGCCACAACCAACGCTAGTCTCTTGGGTTGTGACATATGCCACTGTTGAACTCCCTGCTGCCCTCAGTCCCATCTCTCCTGACAACCAGCAACTCTTCCAATTTAAATTATACCGATTGTTTTGGCAATAATTTCCTACTGAGTTAGAACCAATCAGCACAAATTAATCACCAGTTCTGCCCAGCAACTCTACTGGGCCATTTCTGAGCTCATACCCCAGTTCAGGTGGTTGGTTGGTCCCTTAAGTGGTACGGTGAAATGGAGACATTGTACCGATAAAATTACCCTTAAGTTCCAAAAGTGGAAACGGGCCTAATGGAGACAGAAACGGCCTAAAAACAGCACCATTGTTGCTAATCTTTGTTAAGCCATCTCCTTAAACGAGTTAACTTTGCTTCAGAGGACTCTTGCTTGTGTTTTGACTTTGGAGCAGTAAAAATATCCTTTGCATTTGTCAGCAAAATAAAGTATCTGTACATCTGCACATAATAAAAGCACTTTGAGTTCCTTGTAACAAAATTCAGCATGGGAGTTCTAATTACTGCTCCTTTACGGTTATGTGCTCAGGGCTGGATCTTTTGGGTTTTATTGTTGAAAAAGTAATAGAGCTGTTGTAAAAAAAAGCAAAAAAAAAAAAAAAAAAAAAACTGCTGAAATAAAACGTCTTCATCCATCAAGTTGGTTCATCTGGGTCATTTAATAATATTACAGGCAGAAAGAGGTAGACTGAGAATAACTTTTGCAGCCATGTGCATGTGAAATGGATCCTCATTTCACAACTTGGCCTAAAAAAGTAAAGCTGCTTATTCTTGGTATTTAAAGATAACTAATGTCAGCAGGACTGCTTAAAAATCAGTGAGCCTCAACTCAAATTTGTTTGAGAAAATTCAGATCTCCCCCATTTGACATGCTTCTTTGTGATCTTAGTAAATGTGGTGACTAAACCGCTGTACTCACCTGAACCTCTGAGCCTGGTGATGAAGCGGGCCGGGGTACCGGCGATTGGGGGACTGGTAGAGTTGTGACAGAAGGGCTTGGCTGGTCTTCTGACTGGGGTTGTTGGCAAACTTGACCGTGATGGGCTCGGCGGCCCCCGATGGCTTCTGACCGTTCAGACCCTTGATGGCCTCCTCAGCTTCTATCCTCTTATCAAAGCGGATGAATCCCACACCTCGGGAGCCGCCTGCGGGGCCAGCAGATCACAAAAAACAGAGGCCCCTTTTTACTTTACAGGTTTTACATAGAACTTCTGCAGTTTCAGTGTCAGAAGAATCAGTAAAAGTGTTTGTTTAGGTTGAACGTTGGACTTTCTTGTGTGATGGAAATGGCTTGTAACGGAGCTGAGCAGGGACAAACAGAAACAATTAAACTGCATAGTTACTGGTGCAAATGTTGTCATACAACATGTAAGTGCAGTGAGAAAAATCTTGTAAACATTGGTGAGAAGATAGTCATACAACAGCAGATCATTCAAGAATTACAGTTTGACTTTCCTTCATGTCCCACCAGCCAGCTAGGTATTACTCCATCTTTGTTGTGCACATATAACCAGAAAAAGCCTTTAAGTTTTTTTCCCTTCCAGGAAGCTCCCTAGTTTCTCTAGCTCAGAAAATCATAGAAAAATAAATGCCATCAGACATGTATCAGGTTGATAAATAACTCTTTCACACCTTGTGTTCTGACTTAAAAATGTATGCTGTAAATTAAAAAAAAAAGCATCAACATTCACAAATTAACCTAAAAATAAATTGCATGCTTATCCAACAAATCAGAGGGGAGGCCTAAATATAACCTTTCCCAAAAGGAAGTTCTCCTAAAAAACAAAACAAATAAAGCTTGCCATGGTCAGTTTTACCTATGTGGTTCAGTCATTTTACCAGTACATTTTCAGTGGTCTCTGGAAATGATTGCCTTGAAAGTTGAACTCTGGGTACAAACAGTCTGGGTGCACTTGTTTTGGAATCAGAGTTGAGCTTCAGACGGCCTAATTTGGAGTCTTACTTCCTGATATTTGGGTTGAGATATCTGATTGACTAATAGCAACACGACTCTACCACTGACCTCATTTGCTTTGTGACATTAAAGTTTAATCTCCACAAATAACACAATATTGGAAAAGTTTTGCTTTGTGGTGGAGTTGCTAAGGCTAACGGTTAGCTTCTATTAGCCAAGACCATTTCTCCTGTTTCCTGGACGTTAAAACAGTGAAGGGGGGGGGGGGGGGGGCTTGGATGAGTGAAGCATTGTGGTACACTGTAAACCATCTATCCAAAGTAAATTTCTCTGAAGGGAGACAAGCACTGAAACTTTGACTTAATCACAGTTTAACAAGTAAATGTGTAAAGAGTAAAGAAGAAGCCTTAGTGGTCGTGCTGCAAGTTTTAAATGATGTCTTCTATTAAGGTCTAGCCTTTAAAAAGTATTAACACCTTCAGCAGACAGGATAAATAAAGTCTGCAGTCTTTATTTAAGTACAACACCAGTAACAGACTAGTTATAGGCTAAATCCTGGGTTTTGAGCCACATTGTCCATTCTTTTCTTCTACTCTACAGTCACAGTCACCACATCCTCTTCATGCATTGTTCTCAGTGACATTTGAGCCGTTTCCTTGGAGACATTTTATTTTTTTGACTACCACCTAAGAGGAACATTTAGAGATGTGCTTCCCGGGAGGTCTTTTATTGGTGTCTACGAATGCTTTGTGTGTTTTATTGACTGCCTATGCATGCATGTGTGCGTGCATATGTGTACATGTGTGCTGGTATCTATTAATGGATGCTGTGCCTCTTTTTAATGAGGCTGCTTGGATAGCCCTGAGGATGCTCGTTCAGCAGCAGCACTCTGCCGAAGAGACTATTTACATAATACTGTGTGCACACAGGCAAGTCTGTGTGACTGAGGCAGAATAAAAGAAAGGCAGTAAGAAAGAAGGGAATGTTATGTTTGAGGCATCATTGTGGGCAGTCGCTTTCTCACTCTTAAAAAGCTCCCCCTTATTGTTAGTCCACATTTTTGTACATGCCATCCCTCTCCCCATTTCTTTTTTATACACACACTTCCTGTTGGCTTGTCTCATGGTGCTCGTTCGCCTGAATTCTTATTTACAGAAGCACCTTGACCAGCTCACCATCTTTTGTTCTCGTTTTCTCAGCGGGACACAGGCAACACAAGGTTATTTAATATCCAGCCAAGCTGCATCATGAAAAAATAAAAATAAAACATTCTTTGAAAGCCAAATCATTAATTAAAAATGTCTTACCCTTCGTCTAGTCTGGCTTTACACGTGGTGATTAACTTCCTACTATTTTTGGATTCATCCACCTCACCCCAACAAAAAAAACCTAACAAAAAACATTGTTTTGTGTAATCTCATTATAATCAATCAATCAATCAATCAATCAATCAATCCTTTATTAATCCCAGAGGTGAATTAGAGTTTCAGTACACACAATTCAGAGATCAGACATACATGGGCAAGACACATGACAAGAATCGGTGACTTTGGTCTTTCGCAACCCGAGTCGCGCTACCTTAATAGAGGTAAGAGGGTTACATGAGGATTGGTTCAGGTGGATGCATCACATTGTGGGTTTGAAACTAGAAGTGTGTGGAATTTACTCTTGTTGGCTGGAAATCTGCTCCTTAAAGGTGTGGAACACGCATTTAATCAATTAATTTTCAGTGGTCTCTAGTAGGAATAAATGCTGTGTAAATTGTACTCTGGAGGGGAAAAAAGCTCAGATGCATCTGAATCAGGAAGTATAAGTCAGCTGGAGGAGAAAGCAGCCTCAGAAGGCAGAAATTGGAGTCTTAAATCCTGATATTTTGACATCTCACCTCTGATTGACTAAAACAAAGAGACTCTACCACTGATTCACTTTGCTCTGTAACGTTGGAGTTTTATCTCCACAAATAACACAAGGCTGGAGAAGTTCTGCTGTGTGGGGGAGTTGCTATTGCTAACGGTTAGCTTCTACTAGTTGGGAAGTTATCTGCTGTTTCCCGGACCCTAAATCAACAACAGCCTTCCCCATTGTGAGTCAAGAATGGTGTGTCCATGAATGCTAACTGACAGTGTGATATAGATCTATGAGGATTTTCGAGTCCTTGAGTTTCACCGTCTATTTTCTTTCAGAAACAAATGCAGCAGTTTGGTGCAGGAGACTATTTTAATGTTCAGCCTGCATGAAAAACTCTCAGTGACTGATTATAATCAGAAATAATTATTAAAAATGTTTTTCTGTGAACCACCTTTAAACTCCTATTAACAAGTAGGGAAGATGGTGAAAACTATAAAAGTTTATGCAGCATTTAATTTAAAGTCGAGGTTCAGTTTGTGCATTACAATGTAACACGGTGGCGCAACATGGAGGCTTTAACCGAAGCAGCATCTGTACAAACCAATTGTTCCTTCCAAGAAATCAAAACATCTCAAGCTCCACAGAAAGACATAGTTGTATGCAAAATGCAGAAATCAAATTTTACACCAGATTTCTGAATAAGTGTTTCATTTGTTACATAGTTGCACCCTTTGCTTAGTCGCAGAGCTTATTTGCTGTTTTCTTAGTGTTCTCACCTGTTTCATACACTCTGTGGGAGCTGATTTTTTAGCTGTCAACACTGTAAAAGGCCTTTAATCACTTAAAATGGTGTTCATTTGTTTCTTCATGCAGCAGCACCAAAAGCAGAACTCTTCCTTCTGCTCTGTTTGTTGGGTTTGAGTGTGAAATCACATCTTCACCGACCACCAGAACTGAACCACAGCATTTTTCTTCTGTCTGCTAAATTATCTCATTAATTAGTGTTGTATATAATTTAGTCCTTCTCTATATCCAAACCCCATGACTGGTTTCACAAGTCTTCCTCACCTATTTGTGTTGTGTGGTCTTTAATTAGTCAGTCCCAGGCAAATTAATAAAAGAAACAAAACAATGCTCTTGCTGAGATCTACACGGTATAAACAGCATCCGCCGACTGCTTCGGTCATTTTTTATTTCATGATGGAGTGTTGGAGGTAAACTGTGGGTCATCGTTTTGTCTCTGAGGCTTTTGTTTTAGCTATTCAATCTGGTGTCAATGAATATTGGTGGTTTGTAAAATTCCTACAAACAACTGGTAGCATTCACCTGCTTGATGTGTGAAGTCAGACTCATTTCAGTATAGCTTGGTGCAGACAGACACTTGAAGACTCTAAGAGCTTGCTCAAGGGCACCTCAGTGTTAGCAAAGAAAGTGAAGAGGGCTGCTCATTCTCGTCCTCCTCCACGATGAGACAGAGGAGAGGACTCTATTTCGTCCTTTAATCCTTGCACTTGTTTGGCCTTGAGCTCCTCCTAAGCTGGCTCTTGCTGGAGGCCCTTCAGATAAATGCCTGGCATACAGATAAAGACCCAACACACACACACACACACACACACACACACACACACACACACACACACACACACACACACACACACACACACACACACACACATGTGCACACACACACACACACACACACACACACACACACACACACACGTGCACACACACACACACACACACACACACACACACACACACACACACACACACACACACACACACGTGCACTTGCACAGCACAAAATTATACACTTTCTCAGATGCTCTTCAGTACACCTCAACTTTCTTCACTTGATGCTGAACAGTACCTCTTTGGGTCACAACATAAGTGTGTGTGTGTGTGCTATCTGCTCCTGTTTGTGATGTTTTCCAGCAGAATTTTAAGGAACTGAGTGATCTAAGCAAGGAACAAACTATAACTGAATCCACTCACAAGCATCTATGCATTTTTCAAATTATAACATTTGGAATCATTAAAATAGATTCATGGAAACATAATGTTGGATCATTAAAACTAATTTAATGTTTCTTTCATGACAAACACCAGACAAACAGTAATTGTTTAAAGTCTATACATCAATATTGAACAGGTTTTAGTTCACAAAGATCAACAAATATTGTCATTAGCAGTCTTCTGTCATAGATGATTATCACCATTCTTTATTTTTAAAATGTATTTTCTGCTCTTGTCTTTTTGCATTTGTAGTTGAGAAGGTTTTTATTGTGATTTAACTTGTAAATCACTGCCTATAAATGTTTAATGTTAAAAAGAATTGTGCGTGATTATTTAAATTAAATAACATGAAGTAGTTACTGTAATTGTGAAGCAGAAAATGTATCAAAATGACAATAAAGCTGTCTAAAACAAGACTAAATGTTGTCTCAAGTTAAATGTTTCACAGGTGTTAGCTGTAGCTAACCAGCTGGATCATCCATGGCCTCGCCCATCTTGGCCCACATGAAGCCTTTTAATTTTGCAGCGAAGAGAGAGAGCAGAGTGTGTCTTGGTGATGGTGTTTTTGCAACATGGATGAAGGCGTTCTCGTGCGTTTTCAGTTCACCTCTGCACCAGCAAACCTCTGTATCTCAAAAAAGGAGCATCATAGCTTTTTTTAAAAAAATGACTCGTAAGGTAATGATTTACATTAGAGAACTCAGCAAATTGAATAAACTAGTAAACCACACCTTTAATTGTTTGTGAGCCAAATTGATTAAATTTATGTTCACTGTACTGCACTATCTGTTTAGGTGAAGACAGCTTGCATCATCTTAGGTGTGTTCTTGCTGTGCGTTATTTCTAATTCCATGTTGTCGTTCTTTTTTAAAACACAGAAACGGTTTTGTTACCTGTTATTGACGCTACAGTTTCGCCAACGGCTGCCGGCTTCTTCAGGCTGACGCTGATGGTGGCGCGTCACTTCCTTCTCCGTTTATCTGCGGGCAGCAGAGGACGTTGTCGCCCTCTACTGCCCTATGTGGATGTGGGACCATGAACAGGGACGACGGAGTTTACACGCTGGACCACCCATGGGACTGCATCGTCGGAGAGGGGAGAGCGGGCAGTAGAGGGCGACAACGTCCTCTGCTGCCCGCAGATAAACGGAGAAGGAAGTGACGCGCCACCATCAGCGTCAGCCTGAAGAAGCCGGCAGCCGTCGGCGAAACTGTAGCGTCAATAACAGGTAACAAAACCGTTTCTGTGTTTTAAAAAAGAACGACAACATGGCTTGCATCATTTGTTTCTCCTTCTAAACAGTCTAATCTTATTTTCTCATGTCTGCTGAAGTTCATCAGGTAGAGAACAGTCTGGTTTCTCTTTTAGCACTTACACAGTTTGGTGTAAAGAAAACACAACTACGGCGGCTCTGAGGTTGGGCTGCGTGATCGTTTCTGGGCAGGAGCGTCCTTTTGTACAACATCCACCATTCAGACAGCAAATTTCATAAATGCCTCACTGTTTGATTCAGATCCTTAACACAACTAGCTGTTTTCAGCTGCATCGCTAGCTCAGAGGGTGTTATTTTCTTTGATGATACAAATTCTGAAAATGACGATTCCAGGAAACGAAGGAGGAGAGCGCTGCTTAAAACGAGCAGGCAATTGGCAGGTTGGCTCTAACGGTTGATATGAAGCAGGTTTGATACAATCAGATAAACAGAGGAGTGCTGATAGGGAATGTTGCTACACTGCTTAAACACAAAATGTGTCCAGCTGCATCCAGGGAAACCAAAATGAAACAGTACAAGTCTTAGTTTCCCCAAACTCCCTGACATTCATTTCTGAGCTGTCACTCTGTTTTTTTGTCTGTCCTTGTGTTATTTTTGTTATTACATTAGAGGTGACAGAATGAATGAATGGTCTTCACTTGCATTCATGCCAGTGCTTTCTGTTGTGCTGCTCCTCACAGAGCCGTCTGGAGTTGGTGTCGGCAGCCTCATGTTCTCGGTCAAATTAGCTGTCATTAAGCTTGGAGCATGCATGTGCAGCACTGATGTCGAGGCATTGATTTAAAGTCTCCCTTTGTGTGACTGAAGCAAGTAAAGCTTGTTCAAAAGGTTGCAGCATTTCCCCCCATAGAATCCTGTTAACGTTATGACCCAGTGACGTGAGCATTAATCTGCTGTTTGCAGGTGGAGTATTGTTGATATTTTTCTGTTTTGGATTAAAAAAAGAGTCTGTGCTGGAGTAATATTTTAATGACCAGTTCAATCCCTATGTGGGCGTGTGTGAAAATATCTGTTTATTCTGTTAAACTGTAGCTGCTGGCAGACCTAGATGAGCTTTCATCAATGGCAGCTTTAGTAAAAAGCTGCGTTCTTGGTAAACAAACACAGACAATAGAGATGCTTGTTTTGCTTGACAAAAGGCAGCTTTCTAACATGTTTATCAGTTTTATGTACGACAGGGTAAAGAGGGCATTTAATGGAACAAATCATTTTTATGTCACAACTAGAGTAGCAGTAGCTCTGGAGGTAGAGCGAGTTGTCCGTTAATCAAAAGGATGTAGGATTGATTCTGGCTCCCGCTGCTGTTGTGTCCTTGGGCAAGACACTTAACCCACCTTGCCTGCTGGTGGTGGTCGGAGGGACCATCAGTGCACCCGAGGACAGCTGTGGCTACATTGTAGTTCATCCCCACCAGCGTGTGAATGTGTGTGTGAATAAATGAATGACTGAAACTGCGAAGTGCCTTGGGGGTTGTAGAACCCTGTGAAGATGCTATAGAAATGCAAGCCATTTACCATTTACCTTTAACTTGAGTCTGAAAAGGGTAGAATGCCTTCTCCAGGTCAGGGTCGAGGTCTTGCCTCAAGTGAAGGAGTTAAAGCATTTCTGGGTCTTTTCATGAGTGAGGGAAAGCTGGAGCAGAAGATCAGTAGGTGGATTGGTGCTGCATCTGCAGCAATGCACCGGCCTGTCGTGGTGAAGAGGGAGGTGAGCCGGAAGGCGAGCTCACAATTTACTGGTCGATCTACTTTCCTGCCCTCACCTACGGTCAAGAGTAGTGACCGATAGAAAGAGATTGCGGATACAAGTGGCCAAAATGAGTTTTCTCTGAAGGGTGTCTGGGCTCTCCCTTACAGATGGTGGACAAGCGCGATCATCTGGGAGGGGTCAGAGTAGAGTAGTCCACATCAAGAGGAGCCAGTTGAGGTGGCTCAGTCATCTGGTTAGGATACCTCCTGGACGCCTCCCTGGTGAGGATTTTTGGCACGTCCAACTGGGAGAAGACCTAAAGGAAGACCCAGGACACGTTGGAGGGACTCTGTCTCTCAGCTGGTCAGGAAACGTCTTAGGATTCTCTCGGAGGAGCTGGCCCATGATGCTGGGGAGAGGGAAGTCTGGGCATCCCTGCTTAGGCAGCTGCTGCCGTGACCCGACTCCGGATAAGTGGATGAAAACGTATGGAATTGGACCCAAATTGTCTTAATTTATTCTTTCTTGTGTCACTAAAATGTCCCAAAGCTGACCCATGTTTCTGACTCAGTCTAATACATGGAAACTAAATTGAAAAGGGTTTCAGACACCTTTGACTACTTTATCCAGAGATAATATTTGTTTTGGAAAGATTTTGAAACCGAGAACCCTTCAGAATGTAATGAGATATTTCCTGAACTCCACTCTGAAAGCTGTGTGTCACCCAGCGAGATCCTGGCTTTAGACAGAAAGGAGAAGGAATCTAAGAGCAAAACACCTTTCAAGAATAATTAACTAAGTTGTGACTAACAAATCAGCTCAGACTGCAGAGTTGTCTCATTTGTTTGTTTATCTCGCTAGAGCCATGCCACATTAGTGTAATAAACCATAAGATTGGTTAGCAGTGTGACAACAACCAACCTGCAACCTCTGCGGCTGTTCGAGCAAGTCCAACCCATCCTGACTGTTCCGTCAAGCAGCCCTGGAAGCTTTGGACCCACTTATCAAGAACCTGCCAGCCTCAGAGGCGGCGTTAGAGCACAATGTACTTACTAAAGTACAGCAGTCTGTCTTTCTCACTCACTCTTGCCCCTTCTCACTCTTTTTCTAGCTTCCTTCTCCACAGTAATCAACAGAGGCTTATGTAACTCTCTCTACCTGCGCTTATCTCTCTCTAACACACACCGACAGGCACATTGTCTGCCTTACTAATAACACGCTCCCTCGGTCAGGGGTGGGGGAACCGGGGAAGGGGGTTTAGGTATGGCTAGGATGAAAATAGTAAAAGGGAACAGGCAGAAATGGGAGGTAAGGAAGGACAAAATGAGAGAAGGTGAGAGGAGAGAAAAAAGGGACGATGATGAAAGGATTCACTGCGATTCTTGCTCGCTCCTTCCCAAACAAAGCTCCTATTTCTCTAAAACCCACTATCATTTCTCAAAACACTGATTGACTGACAAAGAGAAACGACTGCTCCTCTGAGGCTGGGAAAAGAAGAGGTGAGAAACCCGACTGCTGGGTAATGAAACACACACGCATCCTGACTCTTCCTCAGACGCACAGACACAGTTTCATCCATCTAGAGCACTATATTCCTCTACAACAACCCACGCAGTCAAAATGTACTGGACCTTGGGAACGTATGAGTAAAATGTTGTTCTCATATACTTTACTGCTCCATTTCATGTCTTTTATAACAGAAAAACACCAAATCAAGCATACATTTTCAAATGTTGTGTAACGCTGCACAGGGAAAAAAGAAACCTACTTCCTGCTGGCTTCTAATTAGAGGCAGAAAGAAAGCAATGTCCTTGTTTTAAGTAACATTAGTGTTCCTGCGTACAGATGGCATTTGAAACAGAAACACGAGGAGAGGAGAAGAGACTTTGAAGAGTGTAGGTGCCCCGTGCTTTAGCCTCTGTCAGAGCAGAGCTCCAACCATCTGTCTCTCTCTCTCTCTCTGTGTGTGTGTGTGTGTGTGTGTGTGTGTGTGTGTGTGTGTGTTGATGCATGTAGCTGGTTTAATGTGTGTTGGCTGCAGCTGAAGTAGACTACATTTCTAATGAAAACATGCAAGCAAAAAAGGCGAGCGCTTGTGTTACCTTGACTGCTCCGTTCTCGTCTACGTGGCCAGACAGAAAGCAGCGAGACAGTTTTAATGTCACTATTTAAGCCGAAGGAGGAGAGAACGACTACGTATTCAGGAGAGAAGTTGTCATCCTAGAAGTGGTGTGTAATAAAATGTATCAAGTATCAAGTACAGTGAGTTTGAAATCAGTGGAAACAAAAAAAAAAAAGCTTCTTCCTGTTTTCTTTGCACTCAGAGCAAGACAACAAAAGGGTGTTGCCCCCTAAGCCGGGATGTTACAAGAAACAAAAATAAAAAAAAATAAAAACTGGGGAAATTTGCTTCAATATTGCGGCAGAACAGATTTGCACATCAGTTTGTAGCTTGTCCTGATTTTATCCTAATATCTTGGGTTATTTTTTATGAATTAAAAGGTGTGGTTCACTAATTTAATCAATACATTTGCAGTGGTCTCTAGCAGGGGCAAAGGCCTTGTAAGGCATACTCGGAAGGAAAAAGAGCTTTGGTGAGCCTGTCATAAGAACCAGAAAGGAGTCAGATCATAGCTGAGCTTCAAACGGCAGCATTTGGGGTCTTATTTCCTGATATTTACACATTTCGCCTCTGATTGGCTGTTTGCTCTGCAACATGGGTGTTTTATCTCCACAAATAACACAAGCCTGAAGAGTTCTGCTGTGTGGTTCCTAATGCTAACGGTTAGCTTCTACTAGCAGAGATGTTCTCTGCTGTTTCCTGGAGGCTAAACCAACAGCAGCCTTCCCTGTTGTGAGACAAGATGGGCGAGGTCATGAATGTTAAGTGATAGTGTGACGTAGATCTGTTAGATTTTTCAAATCCTGGAGTTTCACCATCTATTTTCTATCAGAAGCTAATGCAGGAGGTAGGTGTAGGAGACTATTTTCATGTTCAGCCTACATTAAAATCTCAGAGTGATTGATTATAATCAGAAATGACAGTTAAAACATGGGTTTACAGTGAACCACGCCTGTAATTAAAGAAACAGTAATGTGGATGAATGGAGGCAAAACATGATGATATGAGCGATAGCCATGGCACAGAACTCTATATTAAATAATTACCAGGTAAAGTATTTTTCCTGTTTAAAGAAACATGTTTACTGAAAATGCTGTCAACCCAGGCACACATTAGTGCATAGTGAGATTTTGTGTGGATTTTTCTCTATTTAATAGTAAGACAATAATTAACCCTTTGATGCATAATGGTCACTACAGTGGACAGGTACTCAAAATTGTTATTTATTTGTTTTTGCTATTAAGCACAGCTGTTGAAGACTTTATTGCATTTGAGCCCCTCCATTTGGACTTCAGTAAGCCAAGCCACCATATTTCATGCTCAGAATGCACGCTGCCCACTGAAGTGGACATGTAATAAATTATTTGTAAATTATAAAATTTTACAAAAAATATTTTTTGAAATTTGTTTCATTCACACCTAAAGACGAATGAAAAAAAATGTTAAAAAATCATGGTTGAAGATTTCATAATTCATGCATCAAAAGGTTAAGAATTGTATGTTTCATGAATAGATTGTGATATAGATCATGAGAAGTGTTATTCCATACACCGATTACTGACTAAGACAATCCGCATCATGGCTTGTGTTACAATGCTGATGCTTGTGGCTGGTTACTATGAGAATCCTTTCTCTAACACCTTCCCTGCCTCACAAATAAATGGTGTCAGCCTCTTCACAGTCAATCCTTCAACAAACTGAGCAGCAATTTAGTTTCACATTAGAGCTGTCGTTTGCAGAAGTCGTGTCTCTGGATCAATTGTATTTGCAGTCATTGATCAGGTAAGCATTGACCTCCGTGTACATTCAGGTCCGGGAGGAAGAACTGGGAATAGCCAGCCATCGATCCAAAGCCATCTCTGATATTTTATCTGCTTCAAATGGAGACCTGCTTGAACCAGCTGCGAGAATACAAAATCGCACCCCAACTTCCTCACCTGGGGGTGAGAGAAGCTGAAGGGGGAGGGAACCTGGCACGCTTTGCACCAATAAAGAGGAAAAATAAATACGCTTGTCTACTCAGAAGCAATCGATATGCAGAGGAAGGGATGACGAGAATCCCTTGTTGAGTCAATGTAGCACTTGCTCTCGGAGTCTCAGGGGTGGATTGGGGGTACCAGTTTTTCATCTGACTGTGAGCGATGCGAGCAGCGAGGCTTTTTAAATTGCTTCTTGTGTTTACGAACAAAAGAATCACGGCATCCTGTTGATGAGGAGGTCATTTGGAGAACACTCTCTGTTCCCAGTTTAGCAGAGCAGGATCAGTGGATCATCAACCCATCTGCCAGTGGTCACTGGAGAGCATCCTTTACTTCAATGTTCTGCCGCATCGCTCTGTGTGTTTCTGTCAGCGCATCAGTCCACTCATGATGCTTGTCAGACTAACCAACAGTTTTTGTAGGAATCACAAACTGAATTAGATCTCAGATTTGGCATCTGTTTCATTCAATGTGTGTCGACAAGCAGGAAAAGAGGAAGTTTTAATCACGTTTTCTTCTCAAGAGGCCTTTTGTTCCAGGGCATTGTCACAGAGACAAAGCAGATATCAGGTACAGAATTAACAGAGTCCCAAAACAATCAAGCAAGGACTAAACTTGCCTCTTTCTCTGCTTCCCTCTCTTTCTCTGTTTATTATTCTGTGCTTACTTTTTTGGCAGTCACAGGAGAGTATTAATTTGCAGCCCATTTCTTTCTTAATGGCAGTGAGTGTGTGGGCGGGTGTGTTTCTTCTGTCTCTACAGTATCAGAGAGAAGAAAAAGATGAGTCAATGGTGCCAGCATACTACTCTCAGGGCCACTCTAAGATCCTCCATGTTTTTAATCACCAGCAACTCTAACACCTAATTAATCATTAACATTTCTCCTGCTGATCCTCAGCCCCCCCCCTGGGGGGCACCTCGCAGAATATCCCTCTCTCGTGTTATCTTTGTGTGTGTGTGTGTGTGTGTGTGTGTGTGTTAGTTATTCGGACAACAATTAGTCAAGTTGGAGGTTTGAGCAGGGTGACAAACATTGCCTGCTCTGCATGCGTACTGACTGATATACAAGACAGGTACAGTTGTGGTAAAGCGAGAATACACCTCTTCTAAGTCTTTGAGTTTTACGTTTCAGAATTAAAAGGATCCAATCTCTGCAAGATTCTGGAAATATTGGTCAAGTGAAAAAAACGCCTAAGCGATTTCACGATGCCAGGACAAAAACCCAAAACCAACAACTTGTGTTATGGAATGGGGACATTTTTGTCCAGGCTGAATGGTGGCGCAGTGGTTTGCACTGTTGCCTCAAAGCACGGAAGTTGCAGGTTCGAAACTTGGCTGCGGCCTTTCTGCATGGAGTTGCATGTTCTCCACATGCATGCGTGGGTTTCCTCCAGGTACTCCGGTTTCCCCCATAGATCAAAACGTGCCCTATAGGTTATAAATTGTAAGTTGCTTTGAATAAAAGCATCTGCCAAATAAATAAACAAACATAAACAATTATCTTTCTAAGATTTCTTAAGAATTCCTTGAGCTTTGCAGCTATTCCATCAGGCACCACTCTCTTATTAAAGGCCCTCTACAGCATTCAGGTTGAAGTCGGGTATAAATGCAATATTTTGATTTGTTGTGTTTTACACCTATTCTGCTGAAGATTTGCTGCTGTGTTTGGGATGCTTTTCATATTTTATGCCCCAGTTTGGTTCAACAGCGGCTGCCTGGTGTAGACTCAAGAATACTTTGGTCTACAGAGGAGTTCAAGCTAACCCAATTCATAAGCCCACTACCTTCATGCTGATGGCTGTTCTTTGCTTTTTGACATTGTGGTAACACACATCTGTATGCTCCAGAACAGCAAACTCAAAATTCTTACTTTGCACAGAGCTTTTCACACTGATGATGATTAATTAAATGTATTTTATAAGCAGCACCTTAAAGGGACTTTACGGAGTTTTGAATTTGTATGCTCGCGATTGCCCCCTCAGGCCAAAAGCGTAATGGCAGCTTCAATAGTAGGCTCGTGCACGAGGCGCGCATGCTGTACGTGCACACTCCTTAACGAAAATAACAGCTGAGACAGTCAACTCCGTGTGTGTGTGTGTGTGTGTGTAGGGCCCGGAGGACAGAGGACAGGAGAACGCGCAGCTAGTTAATTAAATAATTTGGTTCTGTACCTTTGTCTTCAGCACAGCCGACAAAGGTTTAAGATGGGTCAGTCCTCCTGCATGCTCTTGAAAAATTGTTCCAAAATGAAAGTTGAATCCACATCTTTTTTATCTGTGAATTCAATGCCGTTCAGCGAGTCTCAAATAAAAATGTGGGCATCTTACTGTAAAAAAAATATACCATTAATGTAAAAAAGAAACTCTAAATAAGCTACATTCACATCCAGAATCAAACACGGTTCTTCTGCACTAAAGTCCAACATCTTACCAGGCAAGCTAACACGCCAGTGACGTCACTTGTATCTGTACCATTTAAGAAGGTTCAGAGGGCAATGCCTGAGCGTGAACGCGCATGAAGCAGCCTGCTCGACCCAAGCAGCTCTCTTTTTCTGTGATTTTACAGAAAAATAGGCAATCACAGTAAAAATGCCAGGGCTCATTCTACAGGACCTGGGCATTGCAGGAGAATGTATGAAGAAGAAATGTATTATTTCTATACATGTTTTTGTCAAACTTCCATAATGCCCCTTTAATATATCTCTCAAAGCTTTTCCTTTTCAGCTTATTGTTTAATAACTAAAGTAATGCTGGAATCTAGGTTATTCAAGGTTATATTGGAGTAATTTTAGGATCTAGAAAAAGATCTGATCATTTTCAATGATGTTCTGACATGTAAAACTCTACAGTTTATTTTATTATACTTTACCATAACTGGATTTCTGCAAACATTCTAGACAAAACCTAAAGAAAAATATCTTGCTTCTTTGAGATCTGATCATAAGATGCAGTAGAGGATTTTCTTTATGTTGGCAAAGAGATGGTTTTGGGTGGACATTGAATAAATGTGGATAAAATGCATCTTAAAGGTGTGGATCACTCGTTTAATATATACATTTGCAGTGGTCTCTAGTAGAAATAAATTCTTTGTCAGCCGTACTCGGGGGTGGGGCGTGACTAGAAGTGAGCCACATCAGAGTTGAGCTTCAGGCGACTGGATTTGGAGTCTTATTTCCTGATATTTGGAGGTCTCAGCTCTGATTGGCTAACAGCAACATGACTGAGTCCGTTTACTCTGCAACGTTGATGTTTTATCTTCACAAATAAAACAAACCTGGAGGAGTTCTACCATGTTGTGGAATTGCTAACGCTAACAATTAGCTTTTACAAGTCCAGACGATCTCTGCAGGTTCCTTAACTCTACACCAACAACAATCTTCACTGTCGAGAGTCACGACGGGTGAGTCCATGAATGCTAAGTGACAGCATAATAGAGATCTGTCAGGGTTTTTAAATCCTAGAGTCTAATATCTGTCTGAAGCTAATGCTGGAGATGGTGTGGGAGACTATGTTCATGTTCAGTCTGCACAAAAAACTCAGAGTGACCGATTATAATCAGAAACAATAATTAAAAAGGTTTTTTCAGTGTTCCACACCTTTAACCAAGACATATGAGTTGCTATTTCCAGAGAACAGAGGATTTATTTTGCTTCTGATTGGTCATACATATACATTGTGACATTTTAGATGAGTCAGAACAATCTGGGCTCAGCTGTTTTTAGACCGTTATTTGATTCTCCAAGCCAGATATCAGAGATTTAAACGTCTATAGCAAAGGTACACAGCAATAAGCATGGTTTTATGAAGACTTGTTAAAAAAATGTTTCTGAGGGTGTTTTCCTCTCCCCTTCTACAGCCTCCACCCTCCTCAGCAATTAGTTTGCATCCTCCCTCCCTTCATTTCCTTTTCCTCCCACATCTTTGGTCATCTACATGCTCTCAAGTTTCCTTTTTTTTTCTTTCATCTCCTTTTCCCCACTTGCTTCGTCTGCTCAGTCTGTGGAGACGGGCGTGCACTTCATTGCCAGCGGTGATTTATACTGCTTAGGCAAATGAGCGTGGCTTACAGTGCATTACTCCTTTTTTCTGCTTCATCAGTACACACTGCACATAATGCTGGAGCAGGTTGGAGCCTGTGGGCAAACACACATCCACTGAAATGGATCTGAGTCATGCTGGAGGGGTTCCTGTGCTGTACAACAGGCTGATGTGATTCAGCTGGGAATTTTAAATGTAATGCAACATGTGTAAATAAGTGTGTTCATTTTGGGCCTCGCATGTAATCATTGTGTTCTCCACGCTTTATTAAACTGCCTGTTGAGGTCACTTTGTCTGGTGTGTAGAGGACACTAGGGAGGGAAGGAATGAAACCAAGAGGCGTGCTCCATATGGACAGATAGTTCAATGGAAAACTCAACGTTAATCTTTAACTCAATAGTTGGAGAGTTACATTTCCATAAAGCAGAAAGGAGGGAACACATGGAAGACAGCTGAAGCTGTGATTCACCACGCTTCAGCTTAAGATGGGAAGAATCAAAACCGTAACAGGTAGGAAAACGAGGATGTTGCTGCAGCACCTGCACCCACACCCAGAGTGGCTGGAAAATACATGCTGTTGTTGCCAGAACTAGCAAATGCCACCGGAAGCAGAGTGCCTTTGTTGGAAAGAGACTCCATAATACCGTCTGTACAGGACTTGAGCATCCCAGGTGACACTGACTTTATCACGTGCCAATGATTGGATAAATGATCAGACACTTCCCTGGATTTATCAATCCAGGAACTCTGCGAGCCAGAACATGAGTGGAGAAGGTTACTGAGACCTGGCGGCTTAATCGACAGGACCATTGTCCTCACTGGTTAAAAGAATACTGAGAGACTACTTAGCTGTAATTCTTATCTTAAAAATAAAAACAATATTGATAAATAGTATTTAATTACTGTGTTGTTACTAATCAGCTCAGGACACTAAAATTTTTAGCGATATAATGAACAGTTTTAGCTAGTTAGTCTCATTGTCTGATTCAAGCTGCACAAAGATTTTAAGAAACAAGATATTTGCTTTGTTTGCTTCATTTCTTTGATGCTTTGTGCAACGTAATAGTTTCATTATATTTCAGAGCAGACCGGCACCTGGACCATCAATATTTATAAAATCTGGGCAGATAAGAAAATGGCACTTTGAGCTGGAAGGAAACGATTTAGAAGTAAACGTTACATTTATTTTACAGCATTTCAGTCATTTAGACAAAGTTAATTTCAAAACATTTCACCTGACTTCACTCAAAAATTAAAGAATGAAAGTTTTTTGTTATTTTAAAGAAACAAACAAAAGTATGGAAGTGGAAAATGAGGCCAGGTTCCACTAACGGAGCTTCCAGATGATTTTACCGGACCTATGTGAGATGCGCATGTCTCTATTTCAGCAGGGTGGCCCAAAAAGGGCCATTTTCCGGGCCAGTTTCAGGAACCAGCATACCTGGGGTATTTACTAAGAAATGCCCAGTAGAGCTGCTGAGTGTGACGGTTGGTGACCTCACGCTGATTGGTTGTAACTCAGCAACCATTTCCAAACACCCGACATTTGTAAAGCTGGACAAGTAGTCGGTGAGGCAGAAAGGAACGATAGAAGCATTAAAGCTGCTTTAAAATCACAGTTTCTCAACTAACAAAGCTGAAAGATGCGCTGGAAATCCCCTGCAATGCCACAATTCTCTGCATTTTGTTTTCTCACAGAGTAAAAAAAATGGAGCTTCTTCTGGTAATTGGATACAGCTTTTTATGTCTCTCATGTGCTTTAACAGAATAAAACTTTTAATGATGTTAATGTCCGTGGATGTCTTTTGGCGCAGATCAGTGACATCACTCATTGCCCAGATGGTCGCAAAGTCATGAACTGGCTGTGTAATTTGGAATCGTAGGATGTCCAAAGAAGGTTGCACCTTTCTGGCCTCTGATTGGCTGGAAGGTTCTCCGACGATTGGCTATTTCATGTAACAGCAAGCTGTTTTCTCTTGCTGCAGGGTTTTTATGTCTGCAGCCAGATCCTGACTATTTTTTGTAAAAGTGTAATAATAGCCAGTCTGTCCTGCTTTCCAACATTTCATTTAAACTTTCTTTCATGAAAGAACCTGAAAAACGTCAAATATGTACTTGTAATAAATCTTTTTTTTTCACTCTGCTAGACTGATTTTATATCTGTTTGCTCTCAAGCACTGGAGTTACCAACATTTATTATAAGTTCACATTTTATGTTTTTCAGGGTTTTTAAATAAAAGAAACAGAAAAAAAACTATTTTGCAAAACAGGAAAGAATGGCTTCTATAGCGCCAAGTTCACATTTCCTTTACAAAACTCCCCGATACAGCTGTTCTACTGGTGGCAGGAGGACGGTGTGCACTTAGCGAGGAAAGACGGTTTGCTACTAAATGAAATAGCCAATCGTAGTAGAGCCCTTCAAGTCCAATCAGAGGCAAGAAAGGAGGGGCCTTCCTTGGACATCGTACGATTCCAAATAATGCGAACGGGCATTTGGTGGAAACACGGCTATTTTTGCAAATGGACCTGTCTCGTCAATTGTCTGATTACTGAGAACCATAGTTAACTCGAGCTATCTGATTAGTCATGTGACAGAGTCAGGGTGTTAGGGTAAAGCAGGCGCTGCCCCATGGATACCTGTGACCTGGTCGACGAGGATACGGGAGGTGATGATGCGTCCGTACTGAGAGAAGAGCTGCTCCAGTTCCTTCTGGGTCATGGTCTTCGGCAGGCCGCTGACGTACAGGTTAGCATCACGGATGGAGGCTGAGCTGGGTCGTGCATATGACACCTGAAGAACACACACCAAGGTTTGTAAGGCTCTCGACACAAGAAAGTTAAAATATTAAAACAATTAATGATTTGACTTGTGTGTGTGCATGTGTGTGTGTGTTCTTAGTAGGAAAGGGTGTGAATCATTGGATCCACAGGGAGGAAAATGAGACTGTATTTTTCTTCTTTGCCGTGGGGATTATCATTGTTAGGAAAAGATTTAGCTGCTTAGAACCCCAGAGAGATAACACTTCATGCCTCAGTCGGTTGTTTGCTGGGGGAAGTATAGAAAAGTTTCCCCCGAGGAAAATCCAAAGGTTGTTTCACTTTGAATAGACGGCTCACAATTAAGACAAAAGAGTCACTTCACTCACACTCTGCACTGCTGAGAGGGAAAACATGCTGAAAACAAAACGGGAAGAAAGTTATTTTGTTGTTCTTTTGAAACTATATACACTTTATGGCAGAGGTGCTTCTTTTTTCCACTAAAACGACTCCACGCATGGGCGTAGTCTCTCGGCAGGAAGTGATTTTCCGTGCTGCTAGTGAACTTCCCCTACACCTTCAATCGTACACTCACTTTTGCAGCAGTGGAATCGTGTAAATCCCATTACTACAGCTGCTGACTGAAGCAGCTTTCCCTCTGAGTGCTTTCATTACCTCTGACAAGCAGAGACATAAGTCATCAAATAGGGTTAAAGTCAAGCAAATATATGGTGGATATGCAGCCATATCCTTGAGCAACAGCATGGAAATCCCGCCTGTGAGAGAATGGGATTGGGAACAACTGGATCGCCCCAAGTCTCACTTCTCTTTCACACATTTTCCTCTTCTGCTCGGCGCCTCCGTCTCCTCCTTCCTCCCCGTAGCTTGCCCCTTTTTGCTGCCTGGTTATATTTTCTCTGCTTCCTTCCTGCATGCTGCCTCACTAAACCTTTTCCAGACTGTGCTTATTTTTTCCCTCCCTGCGTTTCCTCTTTTCTTTGCTGTACAGCTCTCCCTCATTTTCTCTCCTTGTCAGCCAACTGCAGATGTCTAATCCATCAACACCTCCTCAAGCTGTGAGCAGTATTGTGCGGTGTGAAGCATGTGTGAAACAGGAGTGTGTGCTCGTGTGCAGGAAAAGTTAGTAAAACTAAGTGTGAAGATTAAAGAAATCATAAAGTAATCACAAGCACGCGCTGGATAAATGTGTCTCATATTGTGTGCATATGTGTCACTGCGAGCTCCTCGCACCTTTTTGCACACTGCTTCCCCTCACACCTCAGCAGGAAAGAAGCACCGCTGCACACCACTGACAAAAATCGGAGGTGTCACGACGGAGAAAACTTTACCAGCAGAAACAAGTCAAAGACACTTTGGAAAAGACACGTCGCCTGGGAGAACGTGAATCTCCAGCCGAAGCGTTTCCTCACAAGTGTACTGGCAGAGAGTGGGAAGGGTGTGACATGAAGAATGACAAAACTTAATTTTAGAATTACTGTGCTGCTTTTAATTAACCTTGTTGCCTTCAGGGGGGTTCGGTCTGTTGTGTGGAGAGAGAGAGAGAGAGAGAGAGAGAGAGAGAGAGAGAGAGAGAGAGAGAGAGAGAGAGAGAGAGAGAGAGAGAGAGAGCAGGGGAAAGGGAGTAGTGGGAGGAAGCAAATTAAGTGTAAAAGAGTGATGTAGTGTTGTCTTCTGTCATGACAAAGACCTCCTTTATCTCACAAACAACTTGAGGCAAGCTCTTGCATCATGGGTGTGAAAAAGAAACTGACTGCTACACTGTGTAAACAACTTCAAACTTCCATTTTTAGCCACTGACAAAATCTTTTCTCACTCAGTTCTGCAGTTTGACGCTAAACACTGTTGCATTCCCGATACTTGGGTAATGCACATCTTTGTTTATGAGCTCCTCTTGACCTTTCTGACCACAGGAGGAATTTTACATGCATTTTATTTCATAAATCTGTGGTGGTCTAATAAATAGCTTGAGTCCTTCTCTGTAGGAAAAAAGAAAGCTCTGGTGCTCTTGTTTCAGGAAGTGGAAGAGAGGGGAGCAGAAAACGGAAGGATTAGGAGTCTTACTCATTAATGTTCCTGATGTTTGGACATCTCACCTCTGACTGGATAACCATTAACTTTGTTTGCTTTGCAATGTTGATGTTTTATCTCCACAAATAACCCAAGCCTGGAGGAGTTCTGCCATTTTGTGTAGTTGCTAATGCTAACAATTGGCTTCTACTAGCCGAGCCGTTTTCTGTTGTTTCCTGGACGCTAAACCAACAACAGCGTTCCCCGTCTTAAGACATGATGGGTGCGTCCATGAACGCTAATTTGACAATAGGGAGCCTAAGTCACGCCCATCTACTTCCGGACCATGGGTCCTCTGAAGAACAAAGAAATGAATGCAAGTCATTTGGGCTAAAAACTTATATTTCCACGTGTTAAGTGCCATGGATTTCACAGATGATATTCGTGAATTTTAAATACGCATTTTGATACCAAGAACTGCTTATTTTTGAACCGGGGGAATCGTTTTTTACCTTCAGGAGGAAAGAACCACCATAAATCTGACCATGTAGTAAGTAGCAGCTACACTAGAGGAGAGGAGATTGTGTGGTGATGTCATATATGCAACATGTTGTCTGTTTGTAATCATGTCATGATCATGCCCTGATGTCTGTGTTTACCTGTCACCCTGCAGCAGCAGTAATCTAAGCTGATTAATTCCACCTGTGCTGCTCCCTATTTAAGCACCTGGCTCCTGCTGCTCGGTGTGAGATCGTCTGCTGCCTTGTCAGTCTGTTGAGCGTTTGAACCTGTCTGCCCTTCTATTGCACGACCTCTGCCTGCCTGACCACGGACTACTCTTCTAATAAGTCACCTGAATCATCTCCCTCGCTGACTGTTTTCTGTCTCCCAGGCCAGGCTGCCCGAAACCGACTCCAGCGGGTCCAGTTCGCTGTACCAAGTCCTCAAATAAACATTTAAAAACGTTCTCTGTAGTGTGGTTGTTGGATCCGGCTGGTCGATACTCTGACCCTGACAAATCATGCTAATTACGAACATTTACAAGCTGATAAATATATGTACAAGTAGAGTGACAAGGCGTGGTTCGAAACAGACAACATTACTTTTCATTTAAATTGATGTACAACATGTGTGATTCAGGGGGTAAGGCAAAGCAGACTAGAAAATAGCTCTTTTGGATACATTGACTCTTTTAGAGACATTGACTTGCGTTAATTTTTTGCTCTTCCCATCCAATCTTGGCTGGTTCAAATCATATCTCAAAGACAGAGACTATGTTGTCTGTATTAGGGATTACCAATCAAAGCGGATCACCATGACGTGTGGGGTCCCCCATGGCTAAATTCTAGGACCACTACTCTTTAATCTATATATTCTCCCTGGGTCAGGTCATACTTAATGACAACATAGCCTATCATGGCTATGCTGATGACACCCAGATATATCTAGCCTTATCACCTAGTAACTGTCAACCACTTGTCTCACTCTGTCAGTGCCTAGAACAAGTAAATGACTGGATGCAGTCAAACGTCCTTCAGTTAAACAAAGACAAGACTGAAGTTATTGTCTTTGGCAACAAGAAGGATAGAATGGATGTTATTGCTCAGCTAGACTCCAGGGGAATAAAGACAAAAACCCAGATTAGAAATCTTGGTGTTATCATTGACTCCGACCTGAGCTTCTCTGGACATATCAAGGCTATAACTAAATCAGCGTTTTATCACCTTCATCAGATTTCAAGAGTTAGAGGTCTCATGTCCAGACCAGACTTGGAGAAACTTATTCATGCTTTTATTTCTAGTCGGCTGGAATACTGCAATTGTCTCCTAACTGGTCTTTCCATAAAAGCTGTGAAGCAACTGCAGCTTGTTCAGAATGCTGCTGCTAGAGTCTTAACAAGAACTAAGAGAACGGAGCACATCACTCCTGTTCTTAGATCCCTACACTGGTCACCTTTGAACAACAGAATAGATTTCAAAGTGCTCCTACTAGTTTATAAATCACTCAATGGCGTGGGACCAAAATACATGTCTGATCTCATCTCTGTATATACACCAATAGGGCTCTGAGATCCCTTGAAAACAATCAGCTGGTAGAGCCATGGGTCAGAACCAAACAAGGTGGAGATGCTTATAGTTACTATGCTGCTCACATATGGAATCAGCGTCCCCATGACCTCAGATGTGCCCCAACCCTAGTATTGTTAAAATCAAAACTAAAAACCCTAATGCACTCATCAGCATTTTAAAAGCATTGTCTCTTATCTTGCTTTGTCTCCAGCAATCTGCGCTGTAACTCTGTCTTCTCCTTTAGCTCTAACTATAATTCTATCTATTTGTATTTTGATTTGTGTTTTTATGTTGTTTTCATGTCATGTCCTGATGATTGTAAAGCACACTAAATTACCTCCGTGTTTGACATGTGCTCTATAAATAAAGCTGCCTCGCCTTGTCTTGCCATGAGCCGGCCAATAAGGGAGGAGACCCAGGCTCCCTAGGTGCTAATGTCACTGTATTTTCTAGAAAATCAGCATCAGTGTTCTTTGAATCTGATCCAGACCCTTTCTAGTTCATCTATGCTAGCAATGTGTATCATTTGACTATTACACACCTCCCCTTAACAAACTTGAACCATTTGACCACTTTATTCCTCTGGAGATGGAATAACCAGCTGAATAAAGACCAGTTTGCCCTCCAGGGAATGCAGGGATTCCCTGTAAGATTGACGGCATGCAAACAAGATAATCCCATCCTATTAGATTACATTAGACTGGACTAGATCAGATTAAGCTGGATGACATAAAGCGAGAATCTAGGGATGGCCAAAGAGCAACAGATTACACCCCAGCTTAACAGCAACACATCCGCAGAGAGGACAGCCTGAATAGGAGATGTGGACGTTAGATATTCATTAAGACAAACGTTGCTGTCAAAACATCTGCAAATTAAACATCATGGTTTAGGATAAAGGACAGTGCAGCACTGGCGTTGGTGTAGCCATCCTACCTCACTAACAACAGCTAATCCTTTCCATTAGTCATGCTGTTTAAATAATGAAGCACTCAATAATACTAAGAGAAACACCAGAGGCCTCAATAATTTGTGGGAACTGAAAGACTGATATGTTTCCTGCTTTCCAGTCAGTAATATGTATATAATTTTACCTTTACGTTTTGACATTTAGAGATGTAATTAGCATATCAGCCACAGTCTCAAGCTGTTTAATGTGTCTGTTTGATTTTGATGGTCTTTTTTATTCCTGTGGCTCATGCACGTTAATCTAATCTTGCCCGCCGGCATGTTCTATAACAGCATCTCTATCCAAAAGCCACCCCAGACAGCAAAACCCAGCGTTGTAATTTAGAGACCATCCCTGTAACATTTTGAAATAGGATATTTTTATCAAGTTGTTTATTTTGGAGGGTAAATGCCATGTTTATTACCTTGATTGTTTTTGTCTGAAGTCTGAGTCCGTTTAATGTGTTGATGGCTTTCTCTGCATCCTTTGGGTCGATGTAGTTCACAAAACCGTAGCCAAGACTCTGTCCTGAAACCCCAAAGGAAAAACAAAAATACGATTAGAATTTAAGGGTCATTTCTTTATATGAGCTCAAATATAAAAACCCTTTGGTTCTTTGATCTTTTGAAACTCAGTCTTTAGTCTCCAACAGCAGCAATCCTTGGAACATCTTACCTCGAAAATCCAGTAAAACATAATTTTATCTCTGATTTAAATATCACAGTGGTGCTCAGAAATCTGAAAACTGGTATATGTTTAACTAACTCCCATTGCATTCCCAGTGAAGATTCGTTGTTTCAATTTGACTTTAGAACACATGATAGATACGGTCTGCTTCCAACAATTGGAAGAATACATTTTCGCAAGACCAAAAAATTTTATATGAAAAAAATTAAAAAGAAAAAGATTTTAAAAATACGGTTAAAACAGGGGAAAAAATGTAATTAAGAAATGTAAAGAAAGGGAAAATGAATAGGTAGGAGGGAAATCAGTGGATCCTGGGATGGACAGAGTTGGTAGAAAGAGAAGAATAACGAGGGTGGTGATGAAGGTCACACCTAAGCCAGCTTGAACAGGTGAGTTTTCGGCTGTTTTTTAAAGGAGACCACCGAGTCCACTGATCTCAGGATCAAGGGAGAGAGTTCCAGAGTCTGGGGGCCACCGCAGCAAATGTTCTGTCACCTTTGGTCTTTAGCCTGCTGCGCTGCACAACCAGCAGGCCAACATTGATCTCAGAGACTGTTGGTAATGAACTTGACCAGTTTCATATTTGAAACCACTCTGCAGCCCTCTGCTGACCAAAATGCACACTAGATAGCTTTGTGGAGTGGGTAGGTGTTCTAGGGGGTGCACTTTACATGCTTTATGGCTGTTACGTATTATGCTAGCGCTTAGCATTTTCTGTTTGCTAATTGCAATAAAAAGTACAAGAAGAAGAAAAAGAAGAAGTTTGTCTTTTCTGTTCACTTCATGGTGGAGCCTGGAAGTAAAAGTAAGAGAGTAAGCCTTTGTAGGTGAAGCAAAGAGCTCAAACCAGAGTGAACGTAGGCGCAACACTCCTTTGAAGGAGCTAAAGGAGGCTACAAAATCACAGACTGATGATGATGTACTTTTATTGCTACTGGAATTGTAGATAATGACATTTTTAGTCCAACCGTGTGGAATCCTTTTACTTTGTGGTTTATTTTGATATTAATTGGCTCATAGTGTTAGCTCGTTGTTGGCGCTAGCTACAGCAGGCTGCTGTAGGGTTGTTTTTGCAATTCCACAGTAGGAGGAGTAGGAAACGGCTCAGTGTTACTTTAATGCGATCTATAAAATGTGAGGAATCAAATTTAAAGCAAGAACAAAACGTTGAAGAGCTTTGTAGCTGCATTAAAAAAGAAATAACAGCCATTTTCTCAGGGTTTTAGCCGAGCCCCCTTGAGAGCTGAACAGGCCTGTGTTTCCCAAGTGGATCAACACTTTCAACAGGCTTAGGGCTTTTAAAGCGGACACGCCCCCCCGCCCATCAGGAACCCCAGTTTCCAACATTCAGCCTCTATCACGCCACACACAAGCATCTAAAAGGAGCAGCAATCACACATTTATGCTAATAAGAACAGACAGCAGTTAGTCAGAAACAAAGTGAATCACAGAGCATGAAACATGGCTCTTTCGCAAAATAAATACATTTGGGCTATGGATATCACAGAGCAGACGAGCTCAGCAGCAAGCAGGGGAAGGGCCAGGAGGGACTTGTAGTCCTAACATCAAACAGCTGATGATTTTTCTCTTCCTCTCTCCTCTCCTCCCTCTTCTCCTCTGGATTAACGGTGGATTATAAGGCACTCTATTGTTAATTAAAAATCTGCCATCCTGGAGAGACTTCTGCTATTTATAACCGGCCATTCTTTCTCCACTCTCCACTTCCTCCCTGACTCTCAGCTGACATCAGGTGTTGAGTTTGCCCGCTTAAATATAACTCTGATTGTACACACCAGAGACCACGAGCAAAGACGAAGAAGGGGAGAAAGGTGTTTAGAACAAAGCCTGGAATTGGTCAGTTTGTGGCCAAAGCACCGTCACTCATGAGTTTTCTAAGTGATATAAGAATAATTTTAATGGTATTCTTAAACTATTATAACACTCTAAAAAGTAAAGATAACTTCTGGACCCCCTCATTCTTATTTACACTCTCCCTTTCTTACATAAAATGGACGGCCATCAAGACAGACTGGTTCAGTGAAGCTGTTCATGCAGCCAGCTGGCAACCATGATGTAAAGCAAGCATCACACTGCAGAATCGGTCTTTACTTATCTGTGTGGGCATGCATTGAGTCAGCCGTGGGGTAAGACAGACATTACAAAAATGCATTTATTTGAGTCTAATTGTGCTTGAATGCGACAGGTGTGTGTGTGTGTGTGTGTGTGTGTGTGTGTGTGTGTGTGTGTGTTATACACGTGGTGATAATAGCCCACAGTTTGGCATAGTTTTTCGCACTCAGCCTCATCTTTACTCCTCCTTTGCCACGTCTAGCCTCCAGAACTGGAGGGAAGAAGGTGGGAATGGGGCTCACTGCCGAGCTTTGTTCCCCAGGTGAGCTGGAGATGAGGGTAGATGCAGGGAGACATCTGCCTACAGCTTCAGAGAAAGCTCCGGGAGGGGATTCCACCTTCCGCTTCTAGCCAACTAACAGCAGGGAGCCGCTAGCTTGCTGCCTGGAATGTATGTGCACACATGTACGAGCAGTAGAGGTTTACCTTCACATCAGGAGAGCGAGGATCGAAGAGACAGCAGTATTTTGTTGGTTCAAAAACTCAAAAGATGAGAACGCTTTATATGAAACTTTTGGTCCACACAGACATAATCACACGTGAAAGTAATTATGTAAGCGACTCAAACCATGGATGCCTACAGTGAATGCTTGCATACTCAACAGGCAGAGGGGCTGAACTTATCACAGCCCCTCCTGTGTGCCCCTCAGAACAATCCCCCAGCAGGAGGAGCCTTGTAGGATCCCACCATCTCAGTTTTGGCCCGACACACCATGGATAGGCACAGCTCTGACGCGCGTTAACACAGCTCTGCAGCAATTGACCTAGCGTGGTGTGTTTTATGAAAGCAAGGTCGGCCTGCATCTTTAAATATGAGCAGATTAGCACCTAGAGAAGCTTTATTACCATCAACAGAGGATGATTTATTTTTCAAAAGCTTTCTGTGAATTTTTGCCACACTTTTAAATAAAAATGTAAAATCAGCGATGTTGCTTTGCTTCTGCGAGATATTTTACTTAAAAAAACAGAAGATGGTTAACAATGTTAGTGGAAATGTCAGATAAAACTAGAGAAAATGCATTTGTATTTTATGTTAACCTCTCTGTCCCTTTTTCTAATGTTTCTAAGAGCAGCATTTTTCACAAACAGATAATACTCTGTCTGCTATTTCATGATTAAAACATAAAAACGCACTGCATCAGAGGCAGTGTGGAGAAGCTAATGAAAGAACTTGATAAATAGCTTTGATGGAGCGGTAACTAAAAAAACAGCCCTGCGCAGATCAATTAGCCTAATAAACGCATTAGCATATAAGTTTTATTGTCATTTAAAGCCACAGAACCTAAACAAAGCACTGCTGGTCTAAATGGATTTTTAACGAGGTAAGATATCGTCAGTTTGATTAGTCAGTTGCCACATGAGCATATTATAGAAAAGTGATACCCGTGTGTTTGTATAATTAATGAAAAAATATGCAAATCTAATGAAGAACTTGTGAAATAGGTGTCACATTTATATACAGATGGTCTATAGGTCATTAATGGCAGCATTAGCGAGTTAGCTGCACAGATAATGCCACAATGCTGCGGTGCTTCATCGTTTAATGGCACATGTCTGCCGTCGCTGAGGGACGACCCACACGAGGCGGGGGCTGAGGTGAACCCTGCGTCTGGCAGACCTTTTTTTGTGGAATTGGACATAAATTCTACAGGGAGGTGGGCTTGTTTTTCAGCAGTAAAACAAAATAAATCACTGCTATTTCTAGTGAGTAGTTCTCTGGTGTGTTGGCGAGGAGTTATGACTAAGCCATTATTTGTTTCCTGAGGAGCAGCAGGATGCCCAACGTGTGAGATGAGAAAATGAGTGTACTTTGAGCTGGTGTCCTGCCTGCTGGCACTAATATGTAATTTCATCTTTATTTTCCCTTCTGTGCATGCACACCTAAAGCATGTATATGCAAGCTAACACACCTCCACAAAACTGCACAGGAGTTTATCTGGTTCATGCAAATGAAATAAAGTGGATATGAGCACGGCTATGCTGAATTTCTATACAATCAAGTTGGAATATTACAATCTTATAATACAGTGAGGGGCACAGTATGATACACAGTCACATGCTGTAAAATAGACAAATGAGAGAGTCCAGTGCATATTTCCTGTCATTATTTTTCGCCCTTTGTTGTATTCTGTGACTAAGAGCCTTGTACTGCAGACATGAAAGCGTCTTCATCTCATACTGTCATCAGGCACGGCTCAGACAGCACGCTATATACTCACTTTGATCTCAAGTGGGAGCCACCGAGTGAAACACAAAGCTGCAACAACCTTTATTTTACAGCTAATGCTCACCATTGTTGCTAATAATCATGTTCTAAATTATGCAGCTATTACTCAAAAAGTTAATTTGTATTGTAGACATTGTTGTCAAAACAGTAATTCCTTAGTCAAACACAGAGCAGAGGCATTTTGTGCCGGTTCTGTTAAAAATCGTTCAGTTTTCTCTTTTGTGTGTGCATTTTTTAGGTTTTACTAGCAACGAGAGGAAGGAGGAAATCTCTGTGTGGATCTAGAAATAAAAACCTGATGAGAGTGGACCTTTACAGGCTATTTCTTTCCCCCATTTTTTATCACACACTGTCACCAGCCAAATATTTCTGTCATTCTGAAGTCATAAGAGGGCCCGCGGAGCAGAAATTGTGAGGGGGAGCTGCAGGGCGAAGGGACCACAGGAGATGATGATGCCTGAGCACCAAAAGAAGACTTAAAAACACAGTTTTACTCAATCAGAAGAAGAAACTAGCCACATTTTAGTGCAGAGATAAAAAAAAGTATCTATAAATAATGTGCTTCAGCTTGCTTCTTCCATCTTTCATTGCCTGGCTTCTACAGTGACTTTAACTAGAGCTATTTCTGATGGGCTGGAGCTCCTCAACATTTAAAAAGGTAGCCTGTCACAAGCTTCGTGGCAGGCTCTGCTTCGCTCATCTCAAAGACTTTCAGCTCCGCCGGGAAATCGGGAGATGGAGAAATACAAAGAGAACAAAAGACTGTGGCGTCTTAAACACCGGGAGTACAGTAAGAGCATAACATGTGGCGTGTATTGAGCCCATTTAAATAAGTAAATTCATAAACAGAGCCACATCCCCCGCACAAAGGCATCGACTGTAGATCCCTCTCCCACTCACTCATTCAACACATCTTTCCCTCCTGGGTTGCCAAGGTAGCAGTCACTGTTGCAGTCAGGAGGCTCCCACTCTCAGTTCCCAAGGCCCTGCTTCCAACACACACACACACACACACACACACACACACACACACACACACACACACACACACACACACACACACTCTTGCCCACGTAGAGGCTCAGGGACAAACACACACATGTAAACCACCCCCTCACGGTGACTCCCTGTGCCTTGGGGCCGGTGGACTGCAGCCTGCAGTGTGTGGGCTTGTTTTGTAACGGTGCTGCTGCAGAAGGAAAAAGCTGGTAGGAAAAGAGTCCCCCTTTGAGTCATGGATAACCCTGTTATGTCAGGATTGAGGAACCTGACATGCTGAACCTGCTCAGACCCCCCTACGAGAGCCCAACCCGCCTTCCTTAGCTTTACACCTTTCTCCTTGCCTGGCCAGGCAAAGTAAACGTAAGAGTGGAAGGTTGGGGGTTGAGGAGCCAGCCTGGAGGCTGACTCAGACTGAGGAGGCACAGGGGACAGTCACAACCCCTGCCTTCCATGAAAAGGCCACTCGGAGTGAGATGAAATGGGACAGAAGCTGTCTAATATGAGGGTCAGAGGAGGACCGGTGGAGCTGGGCAAGCTTAGGACAGCCAGATCTGGAGCTAAGAAGGCAAAGGGGTTGAAATTAAAGAAGAGGGGGGCACCCTGAGGAGACACAGGACATTCTTGGGACTCTAAAACATTAATGCATGTCTTGCCTGCCTACTTGTGTATGCACCCCTGAGCCTGTCAGCTCTCCTAATACCTGGCTTTGGAGATGTCGAATCCTTTTTTCATCTCTTTCCATGTCAGCTTTGTTCACACTGTCTTCAGCCAGCCTTCAGCCTATTTCAGGTTTAGATAAATGCAGCCTGTGTGTGGAACATAAACACTACAGCAGACCTCACACAGTACTCTTTCAGAGTGAATTTGAACAGTTTGTAGAAGTCCATTACTGCACGGAAAACCCTGTAGGTAGGTGCTTTGGGAGTCCTGTTCTGGGAAATGGCTCAACAAAGAAAAGCAGCCTTGTGATCCTTGTGCAGGAGAAGAATTCAAACCCACTGTTTTTGACTCCATAATAATAACAGTTGTATTAATGGAAGTCAAAAGTGTTCTTCCCACCTGCACCATGTGAATGAGATGCACTGATAGACCACAGAACTGAAGCTGCGGCCCGTCGGAGGTGCTCCAGCTTAAACTGCTCCACATCTGACATCAGTCCATCCATTTTTCATACCCAACATCTGCTTGGCTTGCTAGATTGTCACTATGATTTGCATCAGTCCCTCAGATTACACGCATAAAGCCAACACGTGGAAGGTAACTGGGGTGGTGTGCACAAAGAGAACAGAGATAGGTTTAGGAGCAAAAATAACCTCGATCGTATTTCACATTTATATCAGCGAGAGAGGACTTTGACGGTGAAGTCATGCAAATGCCATTACTTGAGGAATAAGTAAGCAGAAAAAATGCTATCAACGTTATAATGTTTTTTTTCTTTTTTGGCCGCTAATATTCATGGAAGTATTGGAATGCAAATGCTTGTCGGCCCTGAAATTACACCCCCTTCTCTCCCGCTCCAAACCAGACCAATGCAGGCGGTTCTTGTTCCAGCATCAAGAAAGCTATTTTCTTCTCCTCCATGTGATTATGAAAACAAATGGATCCATTTCTATAGCAGAAATGCAGCTGATGCAGAAAATTATCCCGTAAAATGACTTGCTGACAAAGATCAGTCAATCCCATTTTGGGAATGCTGATTCCACATTCGCCTTTTTTCCCTCTGGAAAAAAAAATGCCTTTGTGTTTTTGCTCTAAAACCACAAGGAATTATTATTGATCTTGAACATTCAGATAAGCAGAGAGAAGGAATATTTGTGGCTCACCATTCTTAATATGACATAACATTTAAACACAAGAAGAGATGTTGAGATCACTGAAGAACACTTCTGATGTGTTCTTCGTCTCCACAGGCAGAGAAGAAATGAACAGGTGGAAGTCCAGGGCTTTGTGCAGGTGTGTTTGTGTGGGCTGCAGATAGAGGAGTGAATGCTAGCTTTAAATAAAAGATTAACCTGCATGTCCCCAGCGTGTTGGGAGAGCACCGTGCAGAAGTGGTTGTGCGAGCAGGCGGGCGAAAGAGGAACAGGGAAGACACCCAGAGGTGGCTCTTCCACTGACTGAAGTCAGCTGAGATGACAGGAGAAGCTGAAGTGTCTCTGCCTGCCAGCGCTCGCCTTGAGCTTCACACCATGATGGCGTCACTGGGTTTGACATGAGTAGGTCCACAGGAAGCAGAGAGGGTGCTGAAAACCTGTCTGTCTCAGATACCTCAGAGAGGCTCAAGAGCTAACACCTTGTCAGCAGGTTAGCCGGGACTCAACCACTGGGAGGAAACAGAGGTGTAAACAAATGCCAATTATTGTTTGTTTGAAGTCAGTTTGATATTTGAAAGAGAACTGAGTAAAAAAAAACACTCATTTTCTGGTAAAAAAGAAATTATCCAAGGGCATTTGTTGAAATTTATGTGAGTGGATTTAACTTCCAAGAACCACTTTTGTACTCCAGATTCAGAAAAGCAGAATATGAAAGAAGAGAGAAGTCCTGTTATTCCCATCAGCATCAATTCATAACTACAGAGCTTCTTGGTTTTGAAATCCTACCAAGGAGAAAAATCTTCTCACTAAATGTTTAACTCACCCAGAAATGATGATAAAACCCCTCAGCATCGTAATGATCTTGTATTTATTTGTAGAGTTGCATGATGGATGAAGAACAGCACAGGTGCTTCAGCTTCAGTGAGGGATGGCTTTCCTCCCTTCCACAAGCCTGGCTTAGTCTGTTAATGACTTGGATGACGGTTAGAGAGCGTGGAGCCTCTTGGCATTCCCTGCTGGAAGGAACCTGTGCTTTTTTAGCCTAAAAGTTTGCATGGGAAAATTGCACCCATGGGAGAGCAAAACAGGCTTGCACCACGGGGGGTGTGTGTGTGTGTGTGGTGGTGGTGGTGGGTGGGGGAAAGGGGGGGTAGTCCTTGTAGTGCAGAGCAAAGAAATTCCATAAATGGTTTAGAAACGCAAACACCTCTACCTCCTTGAGTCCCCGTTTAAGATCCTCGCAGGTTTACAGTGAAGCTTTTCATTTTAAAACGCTCTCCCGACTTCCTGCGGGCTCCTGACTGCTGCAGACCAGGAGGAGAGGGAGCATGGTGATGGTGATGGTGATAGCATGTGGTATCCCAGTGTTATTTTTGTACACAACATCTACCATTATCCTGGTGAATCTGGCTCCACTTCGAGACCCATTACAGCACAAGAGGAGGACGGTGCTAAAGAGGATCCTGAAGCAGCAGAAATCTTCTCCTAAGAGTGGGCACCGAAGGAGGGAGAGATGGTTTAGATCGTTGGCCGTCTCTGGTCCACAGCCAAGCTGTCATTAAAATCGGACCTTTAGTTTACAGGAAATCCAATTTAATGATTGCGTCACGTGTGTGTGTGTGTGTGTGTGTGTGTGTGTGTGTGTGTGTGTGTGTGTGTGTGTGTGTGTGTGTGTGTTCACCCTCTTCCCTTTGCTATCCCTCAATGGCTCGGTGATCCCTGCCTGGTGCTCTTTAATGAGATTATCAGGAGTAGAGTGTCAGTAAGTAGGATCTAAAATGAAAGCCATTATGGAGCATTATCACAGAGCTGCACCCCCACCCACCCCCGATCCATCTGCTGCATGGCCACCCACACAGCCACTACGCCCAGATTACAGCCGTGATTAGCACCGCAAAGTGCTGCCTAATTTAAGCTCCTCTGGAGAACATGTGGCACTTTGCTGCATTTCCGAGTCGTAGCGCTCGAGCACGCTGAGGATGAAGACGGATCTGTCATAGAAAACGCCGTCGCATTCTGCAGATCTTCCCAAATACTCGAGTCAGACAGGACAGAGTCAAACTGTTTAGTATGTGCAAAATTCAGAACATTTGCTGCCTTATTTAGCTCCTCGCATATGTTTTAGCAGAAATGATGTTCTCCAACTTTAGTCTAAAAATGTATTCAGTGAGTGGTTTGCAAAAGTGACAAATTAAAGTATTATAATATATAAATGAAATGTACTCAGTTACAGCAATCCACTTCATCTTAAAGGCTTTTTGGGACATACTAAAAGTTAAAGTTAAAGTCCACCATCACTCGCTGGTGAAATTCCATCTCCACTTTTGACCCAACCCCATGGGTGGGTTAGTGAGCTGCAGCTGTGGCTGCGCTCGGGAACTATTTGGTGGTTTAACCCCCTCCCCCAATCCAACCTCTTAAAGCTAAATATCAAGCAGGGAAGCACTGGGTCCCATTGGTAAGGTTTATGGTATGATCCGACCAGGATTTTAACCCCGATCTCCCAGTCCCAGTGTGGACACTCTACCAATAGGCCACTGAGCTGGCAAAATATAACTGATGAATAAATTTTGCATTCAATCTTGAGTTATTAATATTTTTCTGGATTTTTGGGGGGCATAACATTTAAACATTGAACAAGGATGCTTCAAATCCTTCAAAACCGCCTTAAAACAGGTGCTTGTTGAGAAACTGGCACAATGAAAATAATCGGCAACAAACTTGATTTTATTTTTTTATTTATTAGCCAGCTGATTCATCACCCATACATGTAATCAGAAAGCTAGATAAAATAATCCCATGTTCAGCAACGTCTTTCAACTCTGCTTTTTAATCTTTACGTTAATTGGCTGCATTATAAGGTAATATCTATATAAAATAGTGTAATTAAAATGTGACTGCTATGCAGCTGCATTCTTTTTCAGTCTTGTTCTGTCAGATGCAGACATGGCTTCTTTAAAATGTGTTTTGTTCTAAATAAAGAATAAAAAACCTTCCAAACCCCAGAGTGGATCTATTATAAATGTCTAAGATCACCGTGTGTCATGCAGGCTCTAAAACCTTACACTAAAATAGCTTAAGCTTTTTATTTATTCAAATTTGTTCTTCAGCTTTCTACGAGAACAATTTTAACATAAATATTAATGCACCAAGATCATCTAAGAATTTGATCCAATAAATAAGTAAGATCGACTCCAAATCTTATTGAAACAGATGCAGGGTGGGTGTTTCGCAGAAGTTCAGCTGAGACGCCGCTGAATGGAAGAAAGGAGCTTTAAATCTTTAAACCTCAGTAGGAACAAACTTTTAGCGTAATTAGTTTTCATTTAAGGCAGCATTTGAATTCCTCGTCCTAAGATATCTTTGAAGCTGCTCTTCAGTACAAGATAATTGTTCTGATTTACTTTAGAGAGAGAGACAGACGGGGGAACATGCTCTCTTGGGGTCCGCGTGAGCGGCTTTTCCTTCTCTTCTATTTTCTAACAGATCGATTCTTCAAGAAGTGATGGTCTTCATGTCTAATCTCTTCTCTTGACACTAAACTTTCTCTAGTGCAGGTCAGGTTTCTGATACTGCCCAGTTGAAAGAGGAACAAGGCAGTTTTGCCTTGCTTTTAGCACCCCACAGTGTCCGTTTATAGAACAAAAAGCAAAACTAATCTCCTCGTTGTCCGTACGTTGTTTTTAACTCCTTAATCTAACAGCTGAAACATCTCACCAGCCTTCCTTAGTGCCTACAGGATTGATTCATCACTAAATCAAACAAATCAGCTGTGTCCATGATCTAAAACATGCAGGAAACGTGCTGGAAGCAGACTGCAGCGCCAGGTATGTCAGCCCTAGTTTTTAAGTCCCAACAGAGCGGCTGCCACTCTGAAGTTGCAAGTGGAATATTCTGACCACAGGGGGCAATAGAGGCTGGGCGGCCTTAACTTTAATCCTCTAAAGCACATGTATCAGACACGAGGCCCTCGGGCCAAATGTGGCCCGCCACATCATTTTATGTGGCCCGCGATAGCTTCAAGTGACTTAAAATAGGTCTATGCTGCCTCAAAGTGTGCATTGGCTATAAACTACATTTCCCATAATGCATGGCGATTGTGTTAGTAGTGCAGTGACAGTATTTCACCACTAGGTTGCAATGTATCCATATTCGTGTTTAATTAATGCAACAAGAGAAAATAACTATCCACAAATTTACAGTCATTAGCATCCATGCTACTAGCATCAGCGTCTGTGGCGTTACCTCCTCTGTCTCCGACAAACTGAGAACACTCCTCTTACTCAGCAAGATTACTCAGAAATTAGCCGACTTTGAAGCCCAGAAATGGATTTTAACAACTCAGGTGTCTGTTGCTGACAGAGAAAGCTCACCGACCAACTTCCAGACTGAGATAATTTAGCTCCAGTCACTCTGACTCTGTAGCTGGTGCAGTTTTTATCTCTCCTCCCCGACACTCTGACCAACAGCATGGTCCCGCTGCTCTCCATGTTCAGCAGCTTAAACCTGTGTGAGCACCTGTTGTCTGTGATGAAGATGAACAGAACAACACAGCTCCTTCTTCGGCTCAGAGCCCAACCCCACAGGGGCAGGTGTCTGGCTGCAACAGGTGAGCATCACAGTAAATCAGAGTGGAGCAAACTGGGCTTGGATTATTTAGGTTTGTATGCACTTTTTCTGCTCAAAGCAGGAAAGTTAAAATGTGAGATGTTGCATTTTGATTTAAGAGAATTACTATGTTTTATTTATGTTGCTGGCCTGTGAAAAAAGATTTTGCCTACTTTAAAGCAGGAACTGGAAAGATTACAGATAGAAGAATAGAATAGAAAATCACTTTATCGTCCCTCAGTAGGGAAAGCTTGGTGTCACGGCAGCGATAACATTCATTACAGGAGCAGAAGAGGAGAGTAAATAATTAGAATGAGCATGAAAACATGAAATAGAAATACTTAAAAGATTCAAAAGTTTAAAAAATAAAAAGAAAGCTGTATATACACACATTTTAAGGAATAACGTATTTTTAAATGAGACATGACTAATTACTACAACTGATGTGTGCTTTATTTAAAATCGATTTGCTCGTGTGTAAGTTGGTTATTCCACATTCAGTGTAAAAAAAAAAAGTTTGAAAGTTTGAAGGAATGGGTTTGGCCCGCAACTTTGTCCCAATTTTTCATTTCGGCCCAGTGTGAATTTGAGTTTGTCACACCGCATCTAAAGGGTCATTTTAGCACACACTGGTTCAAGAAAATATGAAAAATATGAAAAAGTATCCCTTCAAGAACAGAACCATGTGACTTGAAAACCCAAACTCCATCCTGAAATTATATTTCTGACTTAAATTGTGTCCAACCCCACTTTTAATAAAACAGATGGTCTCAAGTCAGTGAGACATGCTTATTTAGGAATTAGGATTATCATAATACACTAAAACCCATTGTTTTCACAGTTTCCAAAATAAAAGCCTCCATTGCATACCTGTGATCTTATCACGCACTAGTTTGCAGGACTCGATTTCACCAATGCTGCCGAACAGGCTTCGGAACTCCTCCTGGGTCATGTTCTGGGGCAGGTAGTTCACGATGAGGTTTGTCTTGCTGTCGTCGTTCGTGGGACCGGTCTGCATGGGTGAGGGGCAGCCGCGGTTGTTGGAGGTCGGACCGTTAGATGTGGTGCCTCCTCCGCTGGGGCCATTTGTCACCGGCGCCTCCATGTTACTAATGATCTGACGAAGAGGAGCAAAGAGGGAATGATGAAGAGAGAAAAAAGGAGACCGGTAGCATATAAAAGCAAAGGCTCTATAAGAAAACAAATGTAGCTGCCTTGAAGGCATTAATACTTCTGCATCTCAATAAACATAGTCATTGAAAGGCATCTTTAAACAGGCTGTATGCATGCCTGTGTGAAAACTTACAGCAGCATGTTTGCTTTTCAACAGGATAAAAACATCCAAAGGAAATTGGATGTAGCAAGAAGTTTGGTAATTTCTGGGCTTTTTAACAGATTTGTACCAGAGAACATTTGATCCTCTTAGATAGCCGTGCCAGCCAGCAGATGAATATTACATAATCAAATCGAAACAGATGTAAAAAAAATGCTTTTGAGTCGAATATTTGGCATTTTACACAGTCGAAGCAACACATTCCATCTTTTAAAACATTACGCAACATTATTGTGATTGTTTTAGAGCTTTAAAACATTTTAAAACTAAGAATGTTATTGCAAGGTCTGATGGCTCAGCTTCACCTTTAACACCAATGATTTGTGACTTTTTTGTTGTTTTGATGTAATTTAATAAGTTGACATTTCAAAATATGTATTTTTGCTTTACCATTTAAATAATCTGCCCAATGGTTCTTTCATGCAGGTAAAATATGTCTGATCACTGTACAACTAACTACATGTGCACGCCCATCAGTTCACTTCAGCTCTATCTGAGCTGATTTGGGAAATTTCAGCATCTGATCTGCTTTTGTTGTCCATGATTTGCTGCTTATCTTTACTTCTTAAGGGCACATTTCCTTGAAAGAAAAAGTTTATTTTAAACACATTCTTTCAAAGGCTTTGAAAAGCTCTGCATGTCCTTGAATGGTAACACTAAAATCCTTAGACATTAGAGTTAATCAGATTCTGTCAGGAACTTTTTAAAGTAACAAATCTTCAGAATCTGATGGAGCTTAGGTGTTTAACCCTAAATTTTCATCCTCATCTTTTGCAGCTCAAATTATGGCTGTTGTATCAATAACCCTATATAACCTTTCTGGCCTTTCTGCAGGAAGTCTGCACAAGTGGGTTTTCTCTGCGTACCCCCTTGGTGAGGGTGAGAGTGAATGGTTGGTCGTGTCCTTGTGATGGACTGGTGAACTGTCCGGGGTCCTGTAGCCTAGTGGAGATGCACTGATGTATAAACAGTTCAGAAAATGATTGAATGTTCTCCTCAACATCCGGATGAAGTGCATCTCACATTGAGAGCTAATATACTTTTCGATAACAATATCTAAAACATTTTAGAATGATTGTATGTATTATCACCCAGTTAAAGGTTATTCTTGTTGAGTATTTTATACGTCAGATTTTAAACAGTTGAACACCCAAGAAGATCAAATGCTCATTTGGTCAAATGTAAAAAACAAACCTAGAATATAAAAAAATCTGCATTGATACTGAAGTTATGAAAGTCAGTATGAACAACCATATTTCTAACTCATGCAATAACTAAATTCATTAAAAAAACATGCTTCATCTATTCCACTGAAATTACTTAAGTCTTCAGCCATGACTTGAATTGTTATGTATTTGATACTTACAGAAACAAAATTAGCTAACACACTGGAGACAACACGTCTAATATCTCTGAACATTTCCAGGTACAACAGACAGAGAGGAGAAACAGGAAGTGTGTGCAAAGATTACATTTTCCCTGTACTGATAGCTGCTGAGGATTGTGGGAGGTGACGGCGACAGGGGCAGCCCTTCAGCTATCTGTGAGGTGGCTGATGCTGATGCTGCTGCTGTGACAGAGGGATACTTGCATTTCCATATGTGGTTTCAGAGAGCCTCTCAGGTTCAAAGAGCAACTAAGACCTTAGTGTAAGTGCGAAAAAATACAGGAAGGGGTGTAAAGAGTCTCAGGAGGTTGGTTGCACTTTGATTTACTAGCAAAACACTCTGTTATTTATTTAATGCACATGCTGATTGGGAGTCAACAGGATTCTATAGAAAAACAACACAAAGAAAGGCTATTCAAACAGCTGCAAATCAGTATTTATTGGCTTAAATGAACAACAAGGTGTGTGTGTGTGTGTGTGTGTGTGTGTGTGTGTGTGTGTGTGTGTGTGTGTGTGGTCTCATTTGTATGGATCAGAGAAAGGAAACAAATATTAGCTTTTTTTAACTAAATCAAGCCAGAAGAAGGTGTGCATGTGATCACTATTGACCTGTAGTGATTCTGCGTTAAGATGAATAAAAAACACCTTGTGAAACACCCGTCCATGTCCTTTAGTACGGCTGAGAATCCAGAGAACATACATCCCACCCACCTCATAGCGAAAACCCTACATCAGAATGCAAACCTCCTGGAATCTCATACAATTAAAGTTGTAAGTCAGATCTCTCCTTTCTCCTGTTCAGCTCTCGGTCTATTTTTAACTTTTCTTAAGTACGAGCAGAAAGGCTGCACTCGGAAGCGAGGCTGGTTTCAGCAAAAGAGAAACGACAAGTCCTGTTTCTCTCTATTTATGGACTATCAGAAGACTGGGCCCAGTGTTCTAATAATACAACTGAAAGCAGGAATTTCGCAACATTAGTCCAGAAATAGGTTTTTAAAACAAATTTAGATGCAGTAAGTGTTTTGTGTTTTAATCAACACACTTTTATCTTTGCTTCTGCACAATGATAAATACACTATCCCATCCCCTCTATTGTGAAATCATTTCATTAAATACGAGGGGTTCAACTGTTTATTTCCCCACATTTTAGAAGGCTTCTTAGAAATAAAACTGTAATTCCAACATTCTCTTCTTCCTCCGTATAAATGTTTCCAGGGAAGGAACAAAAAATGTCAGCCTCAAATCTGCTTCCACCTTCTTATTTTAAACACACACACTCACACACACGCAGTGAGAGAGAGAGGGAGAACAATGGCTGAAGCCCACAGCAGAAAACAAACAGACAGGGAGATGTCTAAAAGCTCTCAAGATGAGAGCTGCATGCAAATTGTTCTTTTGACAGTATCCTTCCCTGCTCACTCAACAATCCACCACAACAGAGACACCAAGACAGCCTGAGAAAGACGAGGGGAGAACGAAGAGGGCGGAGAGAAAAGCATTGACTGCAGCCATAACAGAGTTGATTGGAGAGGGCCTTATTAAATCTGTTTACATTCCCTGCTGGGCTCCATTCTGTCAGAGAGACTTTCAACTCCATGGGACGTATTCTGAGGACTTTTTCTCTCTCTCTCTTTTTTTTTACACCAAAATGGCTGCCTCTAATTAACAGGGACCTGCTGAGTTTCAGTAGCCGTTTATATTCCTCTCCTCATCCCTGCCCACCAGCGTTCATCCTGCTCAGTGATCCTCTTCGTGTTGGTAGTGAACACTCTGGCTGTCCCTGCTCTCCCACTGTGCAGCTCGGTGCTGAGGACACAATTCACTGCACGTCCTGCTGACTGGGCACAACACTCAACTCAACCCTCTCTGGCACTTGGTCTCAAGAGTTAGAATTCAGCTCTTGCATGGGACGGACCAGCGCATGGCTGTTGGCTAAAAGTAATACACAGGGAAATCTATGCAGTTACTGGAATGTTGTAACACAAATATGAGTGTGTGTTTTATTTTTTTTTTTTTTGTCGGTGTGAGTTTTGAATTCCTTACACTGTGAATCTTCAGCTAGATCAAAAGCTTCACTTGTAAGGCTGCAGATTTAGTCTGGTTAAAGCGTTCAAAAGGGAAGTGCAGTGAAGAAACAGAATACAGATTTAAAAGGTGCTTGACACATTCAACATCGGTCTTTCATTAAGTTCTCTAGAAATTTCTATGGGTAGAGATTCAAGCTGAGTACATTTTAAATACAAAAATGTGTACATAGAGTTAGTGCTGAGTGATAGTTTAGTTTACCGATGAATTCAAATTTGGCACCTGTGAAAAATTAGTTTTTTTTGAGGGAATTCAGACATTTTTTCCACTTCTGGGCCTCCGTAGTTGAGAATGAGTCAGCCCACATGCCTCTAACAAAGCACAAAACACAGTTTGAGTAAAGCAGTCCACATGAATGTTTTTCCCACACAAACATTGCCTAATGTTAAGATTTTAGCAGAAGTTAGAATTCACAAAATCATCTGCTGCCATGTTTTCAGTCACATTGCCTTTAGAGCAGCGTTTCACTAAAACCAGCTTGTGCCAGACAGTTAGCTCTGTTAGCTTTTGCTCACCATGAAGGGGGAGCCTCCGGTTCAATCCGGTTATAGAGCATTATTGCAGCTTGTTAAAGTGAGGTTGCTAAAACACACTGATGAGTAGTTTAGCTCAATACAACACTAAATTAGCATTAGCACCTTAGCACTACCATCAACTTGGCTAACCAAAACATTAGCAAACTGAAACAAAAGACAACAGGCGACCCTTTCCGAATACTCGTATTGCTGCCTACAGTCCTCTATAGAGTGCACTCGGTGGAAGTGCATGTAAGGCTTGGAGTGTGTTGTAATTAAGTGTGAAAGCATTTGTAGAATCACGTTCTCACACCCAAAGCGTCAAAATATGACGCGTGCGACCAAGCCTCAATATATGACGATTCGGGATGCCCCAGCGCGTCAGGAGACAACGATCAGGGACACGCAGGGACACGTGGCTCCGCTGGCGTCAGTGCTTGACGCCCGCGGTCACACAGATATTATTCGACTACTTAACCTTCCCCTCACCCCAATCCTAACCTTAAGGTCAGTAACTGTAACCTTAAGGTTAGGATTGGGGTGAGGGGAAGGTTAAGTAGTTCACAAGTCGTTCTAATGTCTGTCTCACCACCGGCGTCTGATACCGACGCTCTGGGACGGTGCGTCATCAGTGTGTCCCTGATCGTCGTCCCCTGACGCGCTGGGGCATCCCGAATCGTCATATACTGAGGCTTGGTCACACGCGTCACATTTTGATGCTTTGGGTGTGAGAATGTGTTGGTAGAATTGGTACAGCGGGCATTGCGTCATCGACTGCGACTTCCTTAAATGTGAATGCCGCTCGCTGTTTGTGCAAATTTTCTGCTTGAAATAGTTTAGAAATTGATGGATGTTAAAATAAGAAATACACGCCAACACCGTTATCAGCTCACAATTGCTATGTAATGCATCTTTCCATCAGAAAAACATCTGATTGTAATAATATATATTTATGCAATAATAAAATATTCAATATTTTAACACTTAGAATTGAAACAACATAGTTTCAGAAAGGGCACTTGAGCCATTTCATTGCCTTCTTTTCAAAATTTCCACGCAGCAATGGATTGTGGGTAATACCCTTCACATAGTTCTGTGCCGATGTGGACTTTGGTGTTTATCAAGAGTGCAAAAGGGTCTACACTTGAGAACTGGGACACCCTACGCACTAGCACCTCGACGAGAATGCACAACTGGGGGGCACAAGGGTGGAAGTGTGAGTTTTGGGACTGGGTCTGGAACGTCTTTCCCGAGCAGGTTTGTATTTAGTAGGACTTTGAATTCAGGTCAACTCTCAGAAGGGAGAAACAAATTAAAGCAAGGTTTTGAAAATATATTCACTCAGTTTCTGTTTAACTAAGGAATTAGAGAAAAAAAATCTAATTAACTCAAATTTTGAATAAAAAAATCTGATATTTAATTTTTCAGCCAGTCCTACACAGACTTGTAAAGGAATGAAAAATGTAACAACGAATGAGTGCCACTCATTATCTAATGAACACACACGTGAGTACGTCAGCATGTTTGCACACCTTTCAGTCCCAGTCTTCCCTGCTGCCCAGTATCTATTGTCCCCATCCATCACTCTGTGCTCCAATCCCCACTTTCTCAGTCAGCAGCATCACCAACCAGCGTGTATTTATATGTGCACAGTACAACATCAGATCATGTCACTTCATGGGTGTGTAAAATGGCTAGGCCATCCATTTGGCAGCAGTTGTCTCCTTACCATCTTTGGCTGTGTCAGCAATCCCTTCTCTGCCCAGCCCTGGAGCTGTGGGAGCTCTGCCTGACGCCACTGTGTCTCTGTTGACCCCTATGGAGCGGAGCACAGGGAGGGAGGGACGCATGGCCCGCTGTCAACATCAGACACTCACTTTGCAAGGTTAGGGTTATGGTGGGATTTGGGTAGGAGGAGGGGGAGGGGGTTGAAGGGTATTGGGAGTATGGCATCTTGCTAAAAACAAGCCACAGTGACAGTCACCACCAGGGAAACTAAAACAAAGACAGGTAGCTCAAGAGTTTGATTTTGTGTTGAAAAGAAAAAAGTTTAAGCTACAGCTGGGATTTGTCACAGGAAACAGATATATCACCTCATTTGCTGCTTTTAAGCTCCTCCTTTGTTGAAAATATAAAAAGTGCATGTATGTTGGTGCTGGCAGGTTGGAGTGGTGACTGCGGTGACCTTAGAAGGTTTTATAATGAGGGTTTCCCTCTTACTCTCTGAGGGTAAACAAGCATCTGGCAGAAAAAGGCAACGATGCCACAAATGAGCAGGAAGTTGGTTCTCTGACTCTCCAGAGCAGGGGGCTTTAATGCCTCGCAGCTTTCTATGGATGCTACGACAGCCAATTTAGCAGGAGGAGAGGAAGAGAAGGAGGTATGACCTCTGCTTTCATTTAGTCCTTCAGAGAGATGAGGAGCTAGCCTGGCAAGCCAGACTAAATAAATGTATTATTTAGTCTGGCCACGCTCCATTGACTGCTCTCGGTTGTGGGGCGGGTTCTACCGTTGTCTTTCAAATGATCTCCGCATTCCACTGGACAATGAATGTGACATACTCTTGTTTCACTCTGTTGCATCATCCCACCCACCAGGCATATAGAGTGCCCTGATTGGCCCACAAAGCGGATAAAGCTCTGTGATTTGTTCACTAAGCAGATAGAGCACTATGATTGGCCCACCATTATGGACCAATCACAGCTCTGAATGTGTTTGAAACCCCTCTAGAGAGCTGTGATTGGCCAGCCAGAGTCCTGGTAGGAGCTGCTGAGGTTCCAATGGAGCATGCCTAGACCATTCTTTGCAAAGCAAGAATTTGGTCTAGTTCACTAGGCTAATGAGGAGCAGGAGTGAGGGATCAGTTGGGAGGAGGAATAAAAAGCAAGGGTTGAGTAATGGGGAAGACGCTTCCAATTGTTCAAAGGAAGAGAGAGGCAGAGGTGGGAGAGAGGAGACAAAGTCTGTACATGTTCTGTTGTCAATGTGTCTTGTAAACTAAGGCAGGAATGCATAATAGAGGTCTAAATGAGTGCGAACTGTCAGTTAGATGGGGGGAGAGACGGTTCGGAGGGCCAGAGAGGTCAAGGTAGAGAGAAGACGAGACGTCTCTCCGCTGACAGCCTCTGGTAAATATCCAGATATATTTGGGGTGGTCATATAAAAATAAAAATAAAATAAATAAAACAGTTGAGCTACTTTTTTTATTTTAAGGTGGTGAGAGTCAAAGGTTTATCTTTTATAAAAAGTTGTGATGGGGGTAGAACAGAATCTGACTGGAACAAATGAGCTACACATTCTCCAATTAGCATAACTTTTGGTGACACAGTCGAGCTTTGATTGGTACAGAAGTAATGCCGGGGATGACAACATCTACAGCAGCTAAGATGCTCACAACAATCAGATAATAGTATGGAAATTACATCATATTTGTCCCATCCATAAAAATTAAAGCTACCCTGAAAAAGGAAAAGTTAGAGGTGAAACATTAAAAATGTTTGTCATTTTTTTACCCATTCTGCAAAGAATGACTCAGTAGGGAGTGGATGATGTGCCGCAGCAAATAGACGGTGCAGTGTGTTGGTAGGATGTACACATGTGGTAAAATGTGAGAAGCAGCAAGCAGATGCACATGAGTCTCAGTTTCAACAGCTAACATGGTGCAAGGGAGCAAAATGTGGGTAAAATGAAGCTTAGGAGCGTGTTGGAGTCTGTATCTCACTGTCCAACCACTGTTTAGTCTTCAGTGCCCAACCATTCGACAAAAAGAAAACGGTATCAGGTCACACACACACACACACACACGCACACACACACACGCACGCACGCACACACACGCACGCACACACGCACACACACACACGCGTACGCACACACACACACACACACACACACACACACACACACACACACACACACACACACACACGCAGGCACACACACGCACACACACACACTGAGTTTAATCTTTCTTCATATCCTCGCCATGCCTGCGTTTATCGTATGAAAACACATGTGCTGCTTCTGATAAAATCTGCAGTGCAATTACATCCACCAACCACTGAGATGAAAAACCGCTCATGGATACATTTTCAATTATTCAGGGAATACATTTCAGTCGGCTCTCGGATGGTGGAAAAAGTTATTATATAATCAATACACTCTATAAGGCCATTAATATTTCATGCCACAAAAGTGCTTCCTGTCTCCGCAGGCTTCCAGCCAGCGGTATCCGGGCTCCGCAGTCAAAATAAGATGAGCTTTACCCTCCAACAGCTAAAGGAGGAGTGCATGTTTGCTTTCCTTTTATGTTAGAAAGCACAAAAGATTATTGATGTTTTTTTACCTCTCCCTGGGTCCTGATGGTATACTATCTGCAGCAGATTTGACAAAAAGATTTATGTGATCAAGGAGGCCTGCTTTCCTTTTAGCATCGCCCGGGTTGTCACTCCTCCTCTGCTTTTAGCAGATTAATCTGTTTTTAATATTGTTGGTCTGGTGCGAGCTTCCCTTCCTCCTCTTTTACAAGGTTTAGTCAGTCCATTTACCCTGACTTGGCCAGAGCAGATAGAAGACCGCAGAGTGAGATGCAGGATCGCTCGGCTGATAAACTGCCTGGCAGCAACAAAATGGAAGCATGAAAGCATCTGACATCTTAGATTTCGCATCATCATCTCATTTTAGGCACTATTTGTGGTTTCCTTTGGCTTTCATGTTTTGAAAAAGCATTATTTAAGTTGTTAAAAGTAGATGGATGAGTGAAAACAATCCCCCACCCCCAACAAAGCCATTATCTGGTCTGAAATTTATTTCCTGCTGCTGAGATATCGAGAATCACATGTCGCCCTTTTCTTGCTTCCTCAAACTCTCCTTGAGCGAAAGTGAAGCTGAGCTTCAGTTCCTATCAAACCGACTGAGACACAAAGAGATTAATACGACTTTACTATCTCAGCTTCCCGGCCAGTCAAGATCCGTGTACCGCTCTCTGCGCTATTGATTTTTATATTTCTTTTCTCCTCTCCCATTTCTCCCTGGCCTACTCCTTCTCGCCATCTCTCTCGTCCTCCACCAGCCTCTTCTGAGCTCTGAAATGTCCTGCAGGTCAGACGGATCTGGTCCGGATCAATCGGCAAAAGTAATCTGGGACGCCTCATGCACACAAGTAGACACGCAGACACATCACAGGTATACACACACGCACACACACACTTACTCAGATGCACTCTGGCCCGCCTGCCTCCAGTCTCATCGATCTGCATCTACTTTACCAAATGGATTCTTCTCCTCTATCCTCCTCCTCCTCTTTCCTCTCTCTGTGACTCAGAATAATAAATGTTCCAGACTGAGGGAGACATGTATGTAAGCAATTTTTCATTTAACTTTGACTTAACTTTTTTTGCCCCTCCCACCTTTCTTCTTTTGAACGTGTGATGTTTCGGTCTTTCAGCGAGATCGATGCAGCTTTCCCACTGATTCCCTCACAGCTGTGGGGTAATCGGCACTCGCTTGTGTGAGGTCAGAGGTCAGGAGAAGACAGAATGAGGCTGATTTCAGGCGGGTCTGCCTAACAAGGGCTGCCTAATGGCTGAATGTATTTCTCATAAAAAAATATGTGATGTTCAATTTTAAGAGCACATGTCAAACCCCACAGACACACAAACACACACTCTTTCAGGATCTACTTTGCGCGGAATATTTGTTTTCCTTGAGTCTTTAAAAAAATACTTTAATCTGTCTTGTGGACTGTTAAAAGACAGAGAATCCCATCTTTTGACCTTCAGTGCACATACACACACACACACACACACACACACACACACACACACACACACACACACACACACACACACACACACACACACACACACACACACACACACACCAGTCTCCCTCTCTGAGCCAAACTGTAGGCGGAACTGGAACCATTTGTCCACTGGCTGAATCCCAGCTCTGCACCAACGCATGCAGAAAATTGGTGAGCATCTTGACTCTAGAGATGACACTTCAATTTGTGCAGCTCCAGTGACTGATACTCTGCAGTTCCTCCCTTGTGGGGGTGTGAGATCAGCTGGACACCTGCCTAGCTGTTTGGCCAAAGCCCGGAGCGCAGGGGACTGGACCGTGGAATTGGAGGCCTGGTCCTGCCTGTCTGCCCAGGTCCCTGTCCTTTAGCCCCAGCCCTGGCCAGGTCTCTTTGGTCCTCATCGCTGTTCCTCTAGTTTCACTCCTGTGCCAGTAAATGTCCCTCGCTCTGTAGCCACTCACCTCTATTTCCTGGTCCAACTGTCAGCTGCAAGTCTGTACGGTGCCATCTTTACCCTCAAACAAAATCAAGCTTCATAATCAGCTTGCCAGCCTCTGCCCGAGCTTCAACTTCCAGCTCAAGTTTAATCAGTAAGGCAGCTTTTTAGAGCGCCGGTGTGTGCCTTGCTGTAATCCCCGGGTGTGATGAATAGGCCTGATTAGCTGAGCCTCTTACATAGATAATTTTTGTGGATTAAAGAGGCAAAATAATAGTCTCTTACTTTCCATCCATAATTAAAGCTTGTTCAATAAGTAAAATAGCTTCTTTATGTTAATGGTAACAAAAAAAAAAGATCAGTCACATTAAGATATTTTTTCCTTTGGGTGGGGGGATTAATTAATCTACTGAAGGCCAAAACTACATCTTTAAAGACCTGGCACATCTTTTGTTGGAGATGAAGAGTTTTAGTTCAGTATCTGTTAAAGTGACCAACTTTAGCTTGTTTTATTGGTTCGGGTAAATTATCATCTAGATTTACACCAAGTTATTACTTTTCATTTTTTATTTCTCTTTATTTATTTTTGCTTAAGTAAGAAAATAAAGTACTTTTCCCACCCCGAGTGATAATAAATGGTGCAAGCATGGTGTCACGTTGTCTACTGTGTGACGGTACAAACATTTAAGATGCATTCAAATGCTCTGAGGAGCTACTTCCTGTTAGGCTGGGTCTGAAGCAAAAGGCAGGTGAATCCTACTGAGTCAGCAACAGCACGTGCAGCAAGCCAGGACACCAGCTCCACGGCTGACTGCTAGGTGAATGAGACCGGGCGTGCACCTGTACAGGCAACCAGCCATAATGGTGAAGCTGCATACTATCTTTGGCCAAACACATGACGCTGCACTAGTGCACAGGACAGCCATGTGCAACTGTGCAAAAAGCACTTGATTCCACTACTCCACTGTGCTTTGACTGCATGTGTTAGGTCAGAGAAAAAGCAGTTCAGCAGTGTCTTAATATTGCAAACAACTACAAACATCTGTGCATTGCTCAAGATTGCAATTAAAGCAAAAGCTTTCCAAACATGGGAGCAGCAGAATCAAAAAACTTGAAAACTCCTCTGACTGAACTTCATTTTCAGCATAATTCACAGTAGTTCTAATTAAAACTGGTTTGCAGCTGGAAGTGGCAATGTTGGATTTGTTGAAGCAGGTATTTTAAAGAGCCATAAACAGCCTGGAGGCGTTATGATAGAAACAATACGCAGCACTTCCACAGAGAACAAGAGAGAGAGGAATAAACACACGGCTGGCTGCTAAGCAGAGGCGGAGCTCCACCTGATCTAATCACTGTTTCCTCCATCCAGGGGTGGACTGGCCTATCTGGCATTCTGGCAGTGTCCCGGTGGGCCGCTTAGCCAAGTGGGCTGCTTGCCCTGCTTAGGCCGACACCACTCCACAGTTGGTGATCTGCAGAACATTAGCTACATGGTAACCCAAAGCTAACAGTTTTCCAGGCATTTTTAGCAAGAAAAACGCGGTAGAGCGATGACGTAGGAGTTGTTTTACTGTGTTAGCGTGTAGCTAATGTCCCGCTGATCTCCGCCCGTGGAGAATGAGCTGATCTGGAAGGCCAGGGCTCCCGGTCCCAGTGGTCTGGCCCTGCTTGTAATTTAACAGTCCCAGTCCATATTCGATCTCACATTCAGCCTAGAGACGAGTCTGCGGGCGGCAACACCCCCCACCCCCACCACTCTCCCAATGGGGAGGGCCGAATTTTGGTCCTAGTCCACCCCTGCCTCCATCAGCTTCATCTCGCATGTGTGTGTGTGTGTGTGTGTGTGTGTGTGTGTGTGTGTGTGTGTGTGTGTGCGCACACTTTTGCGTGTCCCACAAAAGCACACAGCCACATCACATAGACACAGACTGACCGTGGTACTCAAGAATTCATTTTACAGCCCCAGGTTGTGTGTGTGTGTGTATGTTGGCGTGCGTGTGCTCAGTTTATATAATCTTGTTATTGATTTGCCTCTGAGCCGGAGCTCTTATAATCTAATAGCTGCTAGGGAAAAGGACAGCCGTCCGTCATCTGTCTTAATGAGTTAACAGTTTGATCGAGGCGGTGGATAACTCAGAACTACATGCAGCTGTAGAGGAAGCAAATATGTCGCTGACAGAGCAACAAGCTGAAACATAAAACCTATTCTGTAGAAAACCACTTAGCAACAATCTTCTGATAAAATATCAAATGTAATCCATCTCTTCACACAACAGGTATCCTCCCTTCTTCTCTTTTCTGGATTCTTGTCGTATCACAACACAAGAATTACTCTGTATGCTAATTGAGTGCTGTGAAGTTTTGGTCGTTTTCATGACGCTTTAAAGCTGCCTTGCAAATTTAGAGTTTAACTTCCCCACTCCTGAATGCACCTTTCTCTCGTCAAGTTACTCTGGGATTCGAGTTTTACCCCAAAGATAGCTCCTGCTGCAGCAGGAGACACGCAGGGAGAGAAACAAAAGCCTTCAGCACACGTACAACAGCACAGCTAACAGCCGAGGCCTGCGGCACACCAGCTAAATCATTAAGTGTGGCGTGCGTTGAAATAAGCAGATAAATCCCCCCTACTGCTGGATAGTGCAGAGTAATTGAAATTGCTCACAGGAGGCTATCTCTGCTCATGTACTGTGGCGTATGTCACGGAGGAGATGTGGAAAAAGTGGTGGCTGATTGTCATAAAATAATATCTACAGCACTGTGACAAAAGCAGGGGAGTCGAGCATCTATAGGCTGGTAGATTGTACTTTTTTGTGTCTTTTTCTCTGTGGGTTTACCAGATCACAGAGGTTCCTGTTGGTGATGGTTCTCAGGCTTGATCAGTGCTGAGTGTGACATTCTTTGCCATTTGCTGCCAGTTGTAATGTCTAGGAAAGAAAGCAATTCTCACAACTGAGAGTCAATGCATACTTAAAGTAGTGGTTTACTTGTTTAATCAGTACATTAGCAGTGGTCTCTAGTAGGAATGAATATCTACTAAGTCGTCTGGGGGGGGGGGGGGGGGGGTATACAGATGCATGGGCAGGGAGTTGTCCTAGTGCATTTGTTTCAGGAACTACAAGTGAGCCACATCACAGATGAGCTTCAGACGGCAGGATTTGGAGTCTTATTTCTTGAAATCTGGACATCTCGCTTTGGATTGGATATCAGCGATGCGCCTCTACCACTGACTTGTAACGTTGAAGTTTTCTCTCCACAAATAACACAAGCCTGGAGGAGTTCTGCCTGGTGGTGGTGTTGCTAATGTTCGCAGTTAGCTTAAAATAGCCAAGGCGTCCACTGCTGATTCCTGGATGTTAAAACAACAGCTTTCATCGTCGTGAGTCAAGATCTGTGAGTCCATGAATGTTAAGTGACAGTGTGAGGTAGATCTGTCAGGATTGTCAAATCCTAGAGTTTCACCATCTATTTTCTATCAGAAGCTAATGCAGGTGTAGGAGACTATTTTCATGTTCGGCCTGGATGAAATACTCAGAATAACTCATTTAAATCAGAAAATACAATAAAAAATGTATTTAAAAAACCACATCTTTAACGTTTTTAATTCTACATTCCTATTGGGAAAAAATAAGCAAAATAGTAGGTTCACGTTGTATTAACATTGGAAAAGTAAAGTAAGTTTTACTTTGAGTCAGCTTTAAGGTCTTGGTGTTGTCAAGTCTCTGAGAGCCATTGACAATAACTGATTAGTAATATTCCATGTTTCTGTTACTGCCTTTGCAGGAAAGTCTCTTGGTAAATCCGGAGTTAATCACAAATGTTCACAATTTTCCAGCAATTGGCCAAACTCAACAATGCACTGGAAAAGTTGTTTATTTAAGTTGGAAGTAATTTATGTGCCTGAAAAGTTGTAGCTGACTTAGAAAATGACTTTTCAGTATAACATTATGACAGACATCATTTATCTGTAACAGTGTTTCTTTGCTTTTAACCTGAATTTAACAAGACAGCAAAGAAAACTACAAAAAATGTGAGAGCAAAAAACATATAAGGCACAATAAAAATGATGCAATTCATCAAGCAAAGTAAACAGAAGTAAGAGGGGAGTTGTGTTTAATGTGAACAACCACAACAAAGACGATCATCTTTTGCTTTCAAGAACACAAATCAGACTAAACGTTGTAACTCTTAAGCCATGTAACAGATGAAGTAAAAATGATTTTATATGGTACATGGCCTCGATTTGTATAGCGCCTTCTTGGGATTCTACAACCCAAGAAAAGATGGACCGTTCCATCGCACGAACGCACGATCTCTCCCATATGTAGCACCTCTCAAGATAAAAATCACGAGCTTCTCAAGAACAATAAAAAAAGATGAAAAAAGATCATAATAAAATGGGAGGAAAAATAAAAGATTAAATGATTAGAATTAAAGGGTTAGTTAGGTGAAAACAACTGCTCAACTCTTTAACGTGTCTTCAAAAAACATCACACGAATTAACAACAACATGTGAGTGGTGGATGGATAGATGTTCAGTTTGACACACCTGCGGTCGATGCCAAAGGGAAGGCTAAACAAAGCTTCTTTTATTTGTGGCCCCAAATGTGTCTGTTACCACGCCTAAAGCTGCCATTTTGTACCGTGTTTGGTTGCATGTTGAATCTATAATTCATCTGGCTACAGAACTACATAAATGTTTCATGTTTTTGAGGCGATGGGGCCTGTCAAAAGCGTGACCTTGAAATGTCCTTTCAACATCACACAGCAACAGCGCCGGGGCCAGTTAAGCTGCCGAACAACAGGCAGCACGAGCTGCACAAGCGCTCTAACTTCTACTGATGCACTCAGCCTGTCTGCCTGCTGATGCTCTACGCTGCTTTCCGCTCTCTTTTTTTTTGTTTATTTTTTTTTTCCAGGGATGCAAAATGCAGATGAGAAGAATCAACGGCTTGTGCACGGTCTCCGGAGAAACTGCCAGTCAAATCCAAACATCTGCATGAATACCAAAATACACAGAGTACAGTGAAGGATGAGGGAGAGAGTTGCTCCAGAAGGAGTGAGGAAAGCCCGTGTTCCTCTCCCCTTTCATATTTTGTGACTGAGCAAAGCACCATATGAACATAAAACACCCCTTTTCTTCCACTGTATTTTCCACTGAGATATTTATTCTAAAAAGCAGCGATGCACAACAAGGGCTCGTTCCTGTGTTTGCTAGTGGGCCGAGGCGCTAACGCTCCCCAGCTGATTATGTGTCTGTCTGTAGCAGTTTGAGCTGCTGCCAAAGGAATTAGGTCTAGTATTTGTGAATGCTGCTCCCCTCGCAGCAGAATGCCTCGCAATACCGCATAGATTTCTGGCTTTTTAAAAAGACAGGGAGATGGGGGGGGGAGGAACAACATTTTAAATAAATGAAGGAAATCACTGCGGAAGCCGATTTAATTTTTAATGCAACCATTTATCGAGTCTTCATGTGTGTTTAGGCTTTGCACAAAAGGAATATTTAAAAAAACAAAGTGTGCAAATTGGGACAGAAGGTTTTTTCCCCTTTTTTAAAGCATCTTCTTATTTAAACAGGCTTTTGGCTCATTAACTGCTCCCATCCAGCATTTATTTAAATGAAAATAGACAAGACTTTTAAAGATAAATATTATTTTGCAACATTCATAGTGTCAATGTTCCAACAAAATCCATCCACCATCCATCCATCCATCCATCCATTTTCATCCGCTTAGCCAGAGTCGGGTCGCGGGGGCAGTAGCCTAAGGCGAGAGGCTCAGACTTCCCTCTCCCCAGCCACTTGGGCCAGCTCCTCCGGGGGAATCCCAAGGCGTTCCCTGGCCAGGTGAGAGACATAGTCCCTCCACCATGTCCTGGGTCTACCTTTAGGTCTCCTACCGGTTGGACGTGCCTGGAAAACCTCACCAGGGAGGCGTCCAGGAGGCATCCTGACCAGATGCCCGAGCCACCTCAACTGGCTCCTCTCAATGTGGAGGAGCAGTGGGTCTACTCCGAGCCCCTCCCGAATGACCGAGCTTCTCACCCTATCTCTACGGGAGAGCCCAGCCACTCTTCAGAGAAAACTCATTTCGGCCGCTTGTATCCGCGATCTCGTTCTTTCGGTCATTACCCAAAGCTCATGACCATAGGTGAGGGTAGGAATGTAGATCGACCGGTAAATCGAGAGCTTCGCCTTCTGACTCAGCTCTCTCTTCACCACGACAGACCGGTACAACATCCGCATCACTGCAGATGCACCACCAATCCGCCTATTGATCTCACGCTCCAGTTTTCCCTCACTCGTGAACAAGACCCCGAGATTCTTAAACTCCTCCACTTGAGGTAGGACCTCATCCCTGACCTGGAGAAGGCATTCTACCCTCCAACAAAATACTTTTGTAAATTACACTAAAGCAATAGAAAAACCTCTGAAGTCAGAAGCTCTGATGTCAAGTCATTCTTAATTAAACTAGTGCACTTTATAACAGCTGCATATTTGTCTTTTAATTGTGACTTTTATCAGGACTAAACTAGTTCTGACACAACTGAATTGTCTGTTAACACTTAACAATAAGGGTCCATTTATTAATGTCATTCAGTGCCTTAATAAGCATTAATAAACTATTAAATAAAGTGTTGACAACTGCTTGAAGTTACATTGTATATTTTTACCATTAATCTCTGGAAATAGCCATTGAAACATCGTTGAAAATTAATAAAATGATGTCCAGGCATTGAAAATTTTTGACGGCTTCGAAACATATAACCATAACAATCGGGTCTAAAGTACATAGGGCACGGATCTAGTGTCTTTGGGGGACACCATGTTAAACGCCATGTTTCCTTCTGGCCGGCTCGGAGTCCTGCGCCTGGCGATGACATCACACTAGATGGTTGGCTGCATGTACGACTTACAGAAGTTACATTACCACGTTCAAAAACATATAGACAGTAAGAAACACACATTTTAGAAAATGCTAAACTCGTTCCCAAACCTATGTGAAAGAACAGAATAACAAAAAGAGATGCAGTGTATTTGGTCCGAGCGGTATTGCCGTAGTATGATGACGTCATGGCAGCCACAGGACCCCGAGCAGATCCGGAGAGTAACGCCTGAAAACTACAATCAGCATTGCTTTTTCTTGATGAAATTAACTGAAGAACCATCAAAGTGTGCGGAGTCCTGCCGAAGTCGCCTGATTTCTGCTCCACAAGTGACAATATTTACCATAATGTTTTTTAAGCTAGCAACAGTCACAGCAATATGGTATAAAGCTACCCTGAAATGTATGTACTGTCCCCCAGTGCCAGGAAACTACTGTCATTTTAATATTAATGTTTACATTAAGTAATTAATTATTGGCCCTTTGTCCTAAACTTAAGGAGAGTTGATAATTAATATTGAGAATGTCCATATGAGCATTCTTTGTTGATTAATGCTTAATAATGCTCTAATTAGTATTAATAAAGGGGCTCTTATTATAAAGTGTCACCGAATTTTCTCAGGTGCGGTATCCCAGAGTTATGATTTTAAACACCAGCAAAAGAAGCCATTTTTAAACATTTATGTGAGAATTCATCATCCATGTAACAAACATATTAGGGGAGAACAATGTGGCATCACCTTTATCTTTTGATTTGCATGAAATCACATTACAGATAAAAGCACTGACCTTTACGGATCAGTCTTTATGAGGCATTAGCTACATACTAGGGGACACTCCATTCACAATCAACAAACATTACTTAACATCGTCCTTTTTAGTCATAAATATTAAGAAATCCATAAAATATTATTTCGTTTCCTGCAAGGAGAGAAAACCAAAACTGTACTGATCAATGTTCCTTGGAGAAGATTTAAACGTTTTTAAACATTCTTCATCTGGAATCACTTCATTTTAATTCAGTCTGTTAGTTAGTCTCATCATACAAACATACTGCAAATATTACTGACCAATCAGTTTGGAAATTTACTTTTTAGATGAGGTTTTGAGGATTATCAAGTTATTTTCAAATTATAGTAAAGTTTTGTTATTAATCATGTTTTTGTACACCTTATTTCTCCAAATCAGCCTAAAATTGCTCATTAAAAACAGTTTTAATCTCACATGCACTTCATAATTATATTCTTTTTCCAGACATCTAATATTTATTTAACCAATAATTAAATCAAACAAAAGTTGGAACCATATATTATCCATATTAATAATGAAATAAAGAGCTACCATTCATTACTTACCTTCCGTGTCTGTTTTTTTTAACAAAAATAATTCTTTGCTGAAATTTAATGGAATTTTAGAAATTTCTTTTTTTTTTTTTTGGGTCACATTTTCGAAAATAAAGGCACAAAAAATCTCATTAAGATCTGTTAACGTTTTAATATTATGTTGTGAATGACACTCAACTTCCACCACATGGAATTTGATCCCAATCTCTGTCAAAATGATGAATTTGATGCCACTTGGAGCAAAAGTCAGTTAGCTGTGGGGCCATCTTGAATCAGACTGACTGTAAAAGTTAATCAGACGCACGTCCAACGAAGCCTTTCTGAGAGTTTAATTAAAATCTAGTCAAGTTGCTCATAAGACACACTGCTAGTTAGCACTTGCACCCAGAGACAACATGCTCTGTATTCACCTTTTAAATATATCATGGAAGAGGTAGAATTGTGCACATTCTTCAAGTTCTGCTCGATATATTGAATATAAACAGGATGAAGCCACAAAGAGCCATGTTTTCATGAGATTAGTTCAACAGCGGAGATGAAGAGGTAACGGCATCTTTCCTTTCACACTGTGAATGAACTTCATGTTTAATCAGCTTCTAGTTAACCATGTCACTCTGTATTTGAACGCACATAAGCAGGTGCTGTGACACACTAAACCAACGACACCAACGTGCAAAACAGAAAAATGACACGTTGCTTTCAACAATCCGTAAATCCTCTCGCACTCGAATGTTCTTTGGATTATGGTTGGACCAGGTTCAAACTACAACAGTAAATTATACCCGCACCCTTATCTGATATTATTTTGACGTGCAGTGACATCTGAACCCCTCGGCATGTAGGGCAGCTGATAAATTCTTAGGGCACTGTAGCCTATTAGCATTGAGGTGTAACCTTGGAGCACCTGGCATTGGCCTGAGTGTAACAGAGCCACTGTGTCTATAAACATATGTGTGTGTGTGTGTGTGTGTGTGTGTGTGTGTGTGTGTGTGTGTCTGTCTGTCTGTCTGTCTGTCTGTCTGTCTGTCTGTCTGTCTGTCTATCTATCTATCTATCTATCTATCTATCTATCTATCTATCTATCTATCTATCTATCTATCTATCTATCTATCTATCTATCTATCTATCTATCTATCTATCTATCTATCTATCGGTCTATCATCTATCTATCTATCTATCTATCTATCTATCTATCTATCTATCTATCATCTATCTATCTATCTATCTATCTATCTATCTATCTATCTATCTATCTATCTATCTATCTATCTATCTATCTATCTATCTATCAATCTATCTATCTATCTATCTATCTATCTATCTATCTATCTATCTATCTATCTATCTATCTATCTATCTATCTATCTATCTATCTATCTATCTATCTATCTATCTATCTATCTATCTATCTATCTATCTATCTATCTATCTATCTATCTATCTATCTATCTATCATCTATCTATCTATCTATCTATCTATCTATCTATCTATCTATCTATCTATCTATCTATCTATCTATCTATCTATCTATCTATCTATCTATCTATCTATCTATCTATCTATCTATCTATCTATCTATCTATCATCTATCTATCTATCTATCTATCTATCTATCTATCTATCTATCTATCTATCTATCTATCTATCTATCTATCTATCTATCAATCTATCTATCTATCTATCTATCTATCTATCTATCTATCTATCTATCTATCTATCTATCTATCTATCTATCTATCTATCTATCTATCTATCTATCCATCTCACCCCTTGTGTATCTTCACTGGTTCTCTGTTCACTGGAACCAGAAACTCTCATTTCCACAGTAAACGAGAATGTGCTAAACACCGTCGTCGTTTTCTAAGTCCGTGACTTCAAACAGTGTTTTTCTTTTTGGGACTCAGGTAGTTTGTACTAAACTTGAAGTTGTAGCAGCCAGCTGATATTATTAAACAGAGAACCTCTCACACCAGTGGTGTTCTGTTGTTGAATGCATGAGTGAGTAATGAATGAAAGACCCATGAAAGTGCAACAGTGCAGCGGTTAACCAGACCGACAACCAGATGGTCCAATAGCTGCTTTCGGTCTGAAATGTGTGATTGGCGGAGGATTTCAGACAAATGCAAGAGAACCACTTAATTAATTTATTTATTTAGTTTATTTTTATCACCACCATAGGGAACCGGTAGTTTTTGGCCCCATTGACTTGCATTCATTTTTTCATTCTTCCAGGGACCCATGGTCCAGAAGTAGATGGGCGTGACTTAGGCTCCCTACACATTTATAGCCTTGCTGTGTTAGAACGTTGTTAAAAGGCATGAAAAATGTTTTAAGCTAATTTGTTTTCCGAAATTCGCATTGCAGCTTTAATCCTGATGTAATTTGTAGGTAAACTTGGTATGGAGTCGTCCTTTGGTCACGCCTGTCTACATGCATCATACTGTATATTCCTGCTGGGCATCAACACCTTTGCTGACACATGACTGAAGCCTTCAGTGCCCAGGGAGACAGAACAAAGGAGCAACCACAGCTTCTAGCCACGTAATCAGGGAGGAATAGCCTTCATTTCCGTTAACATTTTGATGACGTAGGATTGTCAGTGGCCTGCGCACGCTTAAACGTTTACTTGCTGCAAAATTATTTTTATGTAAATGCAAAAAACAACAACGAGTCAGTGGATGATAAGAAAGCCTTTGTGGAAACGATGGATGCATTTAAAAGGCAAAATTATAGCGCTGACGACTTGGAGCTGTACTGACGATGAAATATGATTGTCTTACAGTCGGTGACAGGTGAAAGAGATGGGAGGATAAAATGGCTGCTGGTTTTATTAGTCAGCCTCGTACTTTGTAGCGTGAATGTGATGAATGGATGGATGGATGGATGTTAGAGTGAGTCTCAGGGTGATGAGGAAGGGAGAACACTTGGGTAGCTCATAATCACAGCTTTTGTGCTGACACACACTTTAACATAAGACATGCTTTAAGATGAGCTTTAAAATCTTTTGTGACTCTAGTCTATCAAGTTTCTCTTCACACACAGGCAAAGCACTGAAACTGCACACAAGAGGCCTACTCACCACTCATTAACTCACATGCAGAAGTCTGAATCCATATTTACACACAGAGTATACGGCCAGGTAAAGATAGTTTCTTACTGCAGAGTTATGCAAAATCAGAGAAAGCCTTAGCTTTAACGTAAAATGGGTGCTGCTCCCCAGTTTAACTGCTTCCTTCCACCTTTCTTACCTCTACTCCTGCCTCCACCCGTCTCCTATCAGCATGCTGTCCAGCTCTGTGCCTGACATCTTCCATTTCTCATTCAAATCTTTAGTCTAACTAAACCCCCTGCTGAAAGCTGCTTGCCTGAATGAAGCAACCCTAACATGCTGAGTGAGAAACAGTTGGCCAGCATCACTACACTGGCTGAAAGAAGAACATCGCATGCACTGGGTGAGAATGCATTTACTACAAGCTCCTTTAGCTGCTGCAGAAAGTTGAAAATGAAGCATGTTGTCAGGCTGCCTGTAGCCGTTCTTACCATCTTAAACCCATTCCACTCCATTTGGGAGATGCCAGCCGTTGTCTCGCGTTCCCTCTCTCCTCACAACTACAGCAACGCCTCAGAAAAGAAACCCTCCTGCTCTAACTCTCCCTTGTCTCAGTCTTCTCCGGCACTGTCTCCTTTTGTTTTTTCTCTCCTTTCTGACTCTTCTCCCGCTTCTTCCTGGATCTTGAGCGTACGGCACTCTAAGATGTGCACGCAAGCATTGCCTTCCTCCACAGATGTGAGGAGAATGATGAGTCTGGAGGAGAGTGCTGGGCTGCAGCAAGACTCTCTCTCTCTCTCCCTCCCATCCTACACCCCTCCCTCCTTGCATCCCCACCACCGCCATTCTCCTCCTCCTCTCAACCTCCCACCAAGTCGACTGCTTAGCTGGAAGGTCAGAGCCCACCCCCGTCAGCGGTAGAGCTCTCTATGATTGGCGCGTTGCCTTGCCTGTCCGCCCCCTAGCCTCACCTCCTCTCCTCTCTTCTTCTCTCCCCTCCCTTCAGCGTTAACACCTTCGCTCTCTGGCTGGCTCTGAGCTCTCCTCGGCACACGCCAACCTCTGGCTGCTTTGGCAGAGAAAAGGCTTTCTGAATCCCAGCAAGGCAATCAATCGCAGCTGAAGTCTGAGTGTTTGAGTGAGCAGAGCAGCGCGTAGAGGAAGAGAGAGGAGAGTAAAGGAGTGATTGCAGCCTCAGGCGTTATGGTAATAGGATGCCTGCGCAGCACAGAGTATTTAAATTAGCTATTACAGGGTGTATGGTAAATCCTCTGTACATACATGACTATACCTCTTCCCTGTCTGTTTCCCCTAACTCAGATAGTTTTAACAATCAGCTTTTGGTTAGAAAAAACATTGATTTAAGATCTTTCAGGGATGGTTTGTATTCCCTTTTTTCAATTTCTATAGTTACAAAATAAATCTGGACATAAATTAGTGGTAATTTACATGATAACTTATATATTTTTTATGAAACTGGGAAAAATCTAAATTATACACACCTATTTGACCGCATGTGCCGTGGACAACTAGAAAACACCATAGCAAACTATTTAGAATAGTTTTATTTCTGAAAACAACATAAATGAATATATAAGCAGGTTGTTCATGTAACTGCTTGCCTGCTGTGGTACAATAAGTCACACACAGAGGGAAAAGGCACCTGTCCACATCTTGTCTACTCACCATGACCATTCTCCTGTTGGCTGTTTGGATCCTAAAGGTGATCTCAGCTGACAAACTTATAAAAGAAAAGAAAAAAGAATGAAAAGCTGGTAAAGTCAGTGGAGAGTGAGCAGCGCGCTGGAGAGGATGAATGAGATGAAGAGGTGGTGGAGCGTAGTAACAGGAGCAGAAAAAGTAAATCAAGTAAAAGCGTGGGTGAGTGTGGAAGACCGGCAACCCCTTCCCGTGCTGCAGGAAAACAAAACACAAAAAGATGCTCTCCTTCCACATCAAACATCTTTCAATTTTCCCCAATTAGGGATGGGCCTTTCACCTGAAGGTTTCTGATTGGCTGAGGAGAGGCAGATGGGGCGGGGTGCTCAGGGAGGAGAGTGGAGGTGGTTCATGGAGCATAGGGGTGGAGGAAGAAGCATCATGCGGGGAGATAGACTGCCACAGAGCAGTTAAAACCATATTATATTTGTGTATGCGCATAATTATCTGTCAGCCGACTGTAATAATTGTGCATGAGATCAGAGCACAAAGCTTTGAGTTTATACACCTCCACGTCCCTCCTTTATCATTAAGCTGGGAAAGAGTTGTCTGCATTTTTGCTGCTGTGCATGAGTGGTTGCTGTTTTACAGCCATGTGGTGCCTTTAAATCCTGCTGGAAAAGGGCAGCACTGATCCTGGCATGCACAGCAGGGTTTACTTCCAAAGCTGTTCCTCACACACTGGAATAAATCCTATAGCATAGACTGTATAATAGCATTAATATAACTATTCATTTGAGAGTTCTGATTAAGTATAATATCCAATATAATGTTTAAAACAAAACATTTTTTGTCCCCTCCCATGAGCTCTTGTATCCTCCTTTCTGGACTCTACCTCAAGCAGACAAGAAGAGGGAGCTCTTGCCTCCTTTAACACTGTTACCTGACAGGCTAATGTACTCAGCGGAACTTTTACACGTACAGACATTTACACACACTCATGTACACCATAGATTTACTGAAGACATGTGCAGCTTAATGCTATACTGTGTTCGCAATGCTTGCAAATTCATGTACACACCGTTCCACTTTCTCACAAGTTCAAACACCTCATGCTGCAGCTAGGAACACACACCCGCCATTGTTGTTAGGCTTTAACAACCTGTACATTTTCTCTTATTAAGTCCCATTTGGTTAACTTTTAGCATTGTTATTTTGTTGGTTAAATCATGTGTAGAGGCCGCAGAACTGTGTCACTTTTTCTTATCCAAAAAGCCAAATTTAAACTAACAACTTATTTAACAAATTAACAAAACAGAACCCTGTACTGATATAAAAATCATTCTGATTAGAAATAAAGAACATAAAACATGTTATGTAGTCCCTCTATTATAATAAACTTCATGCAAAGTTGATATTTAAGCTCCAAATGCAAACTTGCTGTAACAAATCATATCCCACTGACAGATTTATGAGCAGTTGGCTTTGCATGTGAATCTTATCTAACACATATGGAACATTGACCACAACCACTCCCCCCCCCCACCCCCCAAAAAAAAATTAAATGCACAAATAAAATCTCAAATAAGCACAAAGAAGACGAAGGTAAAGAAGAATGGATGTTAAGGCTGACAAAGGCATCACATACCCCCAGACTGTTTCCTCTCTGAAATTTCCACCTAGAGATATGAATACGTAGACATCCCACTTGGTGCTGGAGATCGTAAGCACTTTGCCGCCATATTAGATGGGTCCCTCACTCCAACTGGAGTCAAAGCAGAGTAAGCAACTAGCCTGTTTTTGTACAGCCTATGGTTGCAAAAACCGGCATACTAATGAAAACAGATCACTTAGTACTTTTCTGGGACTTTTCTAGCCTGTTTAGAATATATATTTTAAATTAGTTGTATTTATTTTATGCAATTATAATAATATTTTACCAAATCATGCAATGTCATATGTTTGATTTTGTGAAAGCATAATAAAATGTGATTTTTTTAGTTGGGTAGACACCTTCCTCAGTAAAAATAAGTGCATTGAGGGTGAATGGAGACCCATCCAAGATGGCTGCAATAATGGCAGCTCCAATAGGCAGCGCCAGTCCACGGGGTGTCTTTGTGTATGATGTCTGTGCCTCCACCTGTCTGGTTAGCTACTGCTAGCTAACTAGGCTTAGTGAAACTATGTGTCTGACATACAAATAAGAATATCTGTGACACCCTCAATTAGGATTTAGTCACACACACACACACAGACACACACACACACACACACACACACACACACACACACACACACACACACACACACACACACACACACACACACACACACACACACACACAGAAGAACAAGCTCTCTATTGTTCCCTACAGAAGAAAATGCTGGCTCTTGCGTTCTCGAGGCTTGTACCAGTCGTACTGTATATAACAAAACAGAGAGGAAGAGTAATACAGAATGAAACACAATGAAAATGGATTAAAATAGAAATGTGTCTTTGTCTCTTTTCTTTTGTCACACTGCTTTATCTTTACTGTTTGAACAGAAGGGGAAGCAAAATTTGCAGCTGAATAGTACAGGCAACAAGCCCTCAGTCTTCTCTCCATCTTTTATCCTCCTTCTCTGACCTTTCTGCTTAATAAAAGCTTGGGTTGGACCTGAGAAGAAACCCTTCATACCCCAGCCTCCAGTATGCCTGGCAAACCCATGTTTTTATTCTTGCTGCTCTTTTCTTCTTATTCCCTACAGCACGGAAGAGAGAGCTGACTTAGTCGCAAATCAAATGAGAATATTTTTGTTGGGCCTTTGTGTGTCTCTGTTCTGTGTTCACAATAAAATAAAGTAGGTGATTGGGTTCTTTTGTATTTCATAATGGGCAGAGTTCGGAGGTTGTTATCGCTCCCGCCAATGCGATCCAAATAACCTTTTCTCTAAATGAGAACACGATTTGAAAGTGAAAATAGTTTCTCACGGTAGCCTTGCGTGGCATGATATTTCACTCGATTGCTCTATGGGATCGTAATTTTAAAAAAGAGGTGACTATGACTTCCACTACTCAGTAAATTAGCTGTTAACACAGTTTGTGCTTTCCACCATGTTGTGCTGCAGAGTGTGTGTAGCTGTGACACGAAGATGGAATGATGTTATTGCAGTGTACAAGTTACCACCCTGTGCATTATGTTATTGTTTAACTGTTACATTAAAGGCATCCATGTCGAGATCCTTAATAGCCTGAATGTCAGGGATGCTGCAGTGTGGATTTTAATCCATGATATATTTAAGATTATTATTGGGGTCAATGATGAAGAAAAGCTACTCTTTTAATGTCTTTTCCACTTTGTCAGACTTTGTTGGAAGAAAAACTTGAAGTCCATTTCACGGATTGGATGCAGTCTATGGCCTTTAGGGTGATGACTGATGCTGAATAGTTTTTGAAGAGCTATATTTTAATTTAAAATTCAATTAAATTTCTTTTTTTTCTTTTTTTTTTTTTTTTTGCTCTTGCAATATTTAAAAAATTAAAAAGCTTTTGTGGCTATAACCCAGAAAGAGCAAACACACTGTCAGCAATGTGGAATCCCATCTCAGTTATTAGCTCTGGCTCATGTCCACACACACACACACACACACACACACACACACACACACACACACACACACACACACACACACACACACACACACACACACACACACACACACACACACCTCATTCAATCACAAATGCATGCACGGAGGAATGGATCACAGAAGCAAAACATGTTGGATTTTATATCTATATAAATAATTGTAATGAACCCTCCAATCTGCCTGGCTCCTTTAAACCTCTAGGTCGTAGACTTTAACAGATTACTTGCAGTCTGTGTTGTTCCTCTTAATGTATCGCGATGCTCCTGCTCACTAAATCTCTGCCACATCTGACAAATCTGTTTGTTGATCGTGAATCTAAAGGTTAGAACTCTGGATGTGGTGCTGTGTAAGAGAGGATCCTCTGGTGAATGCGTGAACCCGGCGAGCCTGTGTAACAAGTGTGAAAGAAGAGGTAAAGAAAAGCGGCGTGCAACATATGCAGGTTTGGTTTTAAAATGCAGAGTGCACACATTGATAATTGTGGGTGCTCTCGGTTTGAGTCTTGTTAACTGTCACATGCAGTGTTTCAACACCTGTCTTATGTTTCACTCTGCATAATAAGGTTTCTATTTTAAAAGGAGGGAAAGTGAAGACGCCAGCTGAGGTGTTACCTCGGTGTGCTGGAAGAAAATACCTCCATTATTAACAAGGGAATCAAAACTTTTTTTTCCCCATTACACCCCCCAGCAGGTCCTTGAGGTCCAGTGACCAAACCTCACTGGTTGTGCAGCATACCAGGCCGTTATGGTTGCTCTCGTGGTCTGCCTGTATCTGTTCTGTCTACATGTGTGTGTAACCTTGGTCAGGCTGTGCTGGGGAGTCAAGTTCCTATGTTCTGGTTCGCTGGAGCACTGGCAATAAAGCTTTTTCTGATTCTGATTCTGATTTAGGAAGAAAAACTCATCTTTGCGATTGCAAGTTAGATGAAATGAATGCAGACAAGGACAGGAGATGGAAAACATGCCGCCAAACCGAATTATCACCATCAGGCAGAGAAATTGTATCCAGGAGTAAAAGACAGTTTGAACGGAGTTGAGGAGAACAATCTTATCAACATATATCACACGATTTACAGCAGCTGATGCACTAAAACTGGTTTATACATTTATTAGAGCGGTATTTGCTGCTCTGCCAGGAGTCTTTTGGATTTGTCCTTGAAGGATGGATTTAAGTTACTCCATTGAAGTCCTGGCAGAAGTAGCATCTCGCTGTGCTACTCAGACTGATGACTGCCCTCCTCCTGGCAGGTGTCCACCCTCTGCCGGTAACAATCAGCAAATGACAGTTGCAGACTTCAGCATGTCTGTGTCCCTCTGCGGTGATAAACAACTGTCTACATGATAGCATCAAGCTTTCTCTGCGCCTGGGGCTTGACTGACTTTTTACACATAGTTTGGATGTTTTTAGGTAGTTTCATGATCAGGGTTTCTCGATGTGAAGTGATTTCTCTGACTTGGGTGTAGTTTGGCCACAAAGCTGCTCCTTGAAAGCAAAATGAGAGAAAAAACAAGAGAAAGAACAAGTCCAAGATACTAAGGCTGGTTGATGCTAAAGCATTTTGAGAGGACAGTCAAGCTTAAACCCACTCACACTGAAGGGTGCAAACAAGAGAGACAGCCCCTTGTTGGAGTAAAGAAAAAATACATCTTTGGTCAAAGGACTGACTGAGAAAGAACAACTCACAACCAAACGTGCCAATTTTCACTCCAGTAGACATTAACCACCACTCTTGATTGTATTCTTATCCTGAAAATACGCGCAGTTTCAACAAAAGCCAAACAATTTGATTTTAAAGGTGTGGTTCACTTAAAAAATGTTTTTAATGATTATTTCTGATTATAACTGGTCTCTCTGAGTTACATAATAGTCCCCTACATCTTTGTTCCAGGCACAAAAAATCAGAATGAATGCCCTATCAGATCAAAAATTCTTCATGTAAACATGTCAGTCAGAATTCTGATCCGATGCAGCCCGATCGGAATGAAACTTCATTCCGATTGGCGTCCATGTAAAAAGAAAGAAACAAAACTATCTTTTAAATAGCGCCTCTCAAGGTAAAAACTGAGCGCTTCACAAAAACAATTCAAATATGAAAAAGATTTACAAAAAAATTATTCAAAATGTGACCATACCTAACACAACATGCCACCCAGCTCCTGGTGCAATCTACTGTCATCTCCCGCCTCGATTACTGCAATGCCCTTCAAACTGGTCTTCCAGCCTGTACTGTGAGACCTCTTCAAATGGTCCAGAACGCAGCGGCGTGTCTGGTCTTCAATCAGCCAGAAAGAGCACACGTCACCCCTCTGTTCATTGAGCTCCACTGGCTACTGCTAGCTGCATGCATCAAATTCAAATTGCTAACTCTAGCATACAAAGTCCGAGATGGTACGGCTCCCATCTACCTGAATCCTCTTGCAAAGGCTTACGTCTCGGCCCGGCCGCTCCGGTCATCACCGGATCATCGGCTAGCAGTGCCTACACCACGCTCAGGACAATCCAGACTCCTCTCATGCATCGTTCCACAAATGTGGAATGACCTACCAAGCACTACCAGAACAGGGGCTTCCTTTTCGACTTTCAAGAAACTCCTGAAGACCCTGCTCTTCAGAGAGCATCCTCTAAACTAGCACCCTCCCTGCACCCGTCCCCCCTCTCTACTGTTCACTCCTTGTTTCCCTCCTCTCCATGATTGATGTCAAGTTGTTGCTGTTATTGTTGTTGTTAGCCTCAAGGGCAACATGCCAATAATCACTTGTAAGTCGCTTTGGACAAAAGTGTCTGCTAAATACATAAACATAAACATAAAGTGACAGTGTGTGTTTTTCCTGGTGATAGGGGGCAGTAGAAACCTAAGTCATTGTAATCAAGTAATATTTTTGTGTTGGAGTAAGACCATACCAATGGATGCCCATTAGGGTCAAAAATCCCCAGGGAGTGCAAACTTCCGCAAAATGACCAGCACATCAGACTTCCTTTCATCACTGGCAACGAGTGAAGAGTTAAATGTGTAAAACAACAACGTATTTGAATGGTGAAAGTTTTGTAACCATTTGTTACAAATCAGTAAATGTCTTTTTTCCTCATGGGCTTCTGTAGAAGGAAACATGGCATCTAATATGGCGTCACCCGGAGACTTAGACCAGCTCCCATGTATTTTCGATCTGATTTTTATGGTTATGTTTTTATGGCCAATATATTTCAACAACTGGGCATCATTTCATTACTTTTTAACAACATTTCGATGCATATTTCCAGAGATAAATCGGTCAAAACTACACGTTGTCTCAATGAGAAATTTTTTTTAATGAAATGTAAAGGGAGAGAGACAATGAATTGGAAAGAGGGAAATCAGTGGATCCCGGGAAAGGCGGAATAAGAGCAGAATAAAGAAAGGGTGGTGACGAAGGTCACGCAAAAACTAGCTTGAACAGGTGAGTTTTCAGCTACTTCTTAAAGGAGACCACTGAGTCCACTGATCTCAGGCTCAGGGAGAGAGAGTTACAGAGTCTGGGGGCCACAGCAGCAAATGATCTGTCACCTTTGGTCTTTAGCCTGGTGCGCTGCACAACCAGTGAGCTTTGGTCACTGGACCTCAAGGACCTGCTGGGGGTGTAGGGACTGAGAAGATAACCAATGTAAGATGGTGCTTGTCCTTGTTCAGATTGTTGGGAGTAAAATAATGCCCACTGCGCATGTGTGCAACATAGTACTAGCCAGTGAACCTCCCCGTTGTCATTTGGACAGCCTGACTTAAAATGACAGCCTCCCTTATTTTAATGTTGTCAACAATAAAACGCAGCACAGCACAAATATACAATTATTCACTGAAGAAAACATAACTTCTACGAGAAAACAATAAATTGATTACATGATTCAGGAAGCAGGAAGAATTATTATTTCTGTTTTAACATTTTTCATTTCATTTCATTTAGTTTGTTTACAATTTTTTGGCTCAACCTATTCAATCTGATTGAATATTTGGTGCATGTATACTCACAACATGATCAGATTAATTCACTTAGTGTTCATGTAAACAGAGATTTGGGATTTTCCGATAAACCAGTATTTGAATTGGACAGGGGAAATTTGGCGCATGTAAACGCAGCTTCTGTGTAGTTTTTACAGACAATCTCTGGAATTATTATAAAAATGAATTAAATGATGCCCAGTTGTTGAAAAATATTGGTGGCTTCGTAACATGAAGATCAGAGACAGACAAGACAGGAAGACAGGAAAATAAAAACCAAGAAAACAAAAAGTTCTTAAAACAATGTAGGTAGATTTATCCCACTACACGTTTGTACCTGTATAAAGCAATAATTTATCAGCATGTAGTATTTATATAGTTGATACAATTCAGATCATCTTCAAAACTCCGTCCCATGCCCAGGGACGTATCTAAGCATTTTGGGGGCCGAGGCAAAATAAACCCCTGCCAGGTATTTTAAGTTGAAGTGCCATCTGTTTTTATATTAGACTTTTTATATTTGCAATAAAGTCCAAAGTGATGAATTTATGTTATTTATTACTTGATTGTTCAAGCTACCTCACAGAAGTGATCTGTGGTTAAAAATTAAAATAAAAAGGTAATTAAATAAAAAATAAGGATTCTGGAACAGTTTCTTCCTTTTCTTTTTTTTTTTTAAATGTATCGAAAGTATCGGATTGGGACTCGGTATCGGCAGATTCTCAAAATCGGACTTGGACTAAAAAGCAAACAAACCTGATCGGGACATCCCTAGTCGAAAATACATGGGAGGAGTCCAGGGCTCTGGGTGATACCTTGTTTCCTTCTACGGCAGCCCGTGAGGACAAAATGCATTTACTGATTGGTAAGAAACAGTTACAAAACTTTTGCCATTCATAAACTATGTTGTTTTACACATTTATGTCTTCACTCGTTGCCAGTGATGAAAGCAAGTCTGACGTGCGCCGTTTAGCTGGACGTTGTTCTCCCAGAGATTTTTGACTCTAATGGCTATCCGTTGGGAAAGTCTTACTCGAACACAAAAATACTGCTTGCTTGCAATGATTTATGTATGCACTGCTTGCTATCGTAAAGGAAAATACACATTGCCACTTTAACATTCATAGACTGACCCATTTTGACTCGTGACAGGGAAGACTATTGTTGGTGTAGCGCCCAGGGAACAGCAGAGGACATCTCGGCTAGTAGAAGCTAACTGTTGGCATTAGCAACTACACCACATGGCAAAACTGCTCAAGGTTTGTGTTATTTGTGGAGATAAAACATCAATGTTTCAAAGCAAACTGAGTCAGTGGTAGAGTTGCAATAGTGTTAGCCAATCAGAGGTGAGATGTTTAAATAACAGAAAGTAAGACCCTAAAATCCTGCCGTCTGAAGCTCTCCTCTGATCTGGCAGTCTTCTTGATCCTGAAACAGGCGCACCAGGGATTTTTGTACTCAGAGTACATCTTACAAGGCATTCATTCCTACTAGAGACCACAGCAAATTTAAATTAAACAAGCAGGGGTGGCGTTAGGCCCGGCTACTTGGGCTGAAGCCCCGGATGTTTCATGAAAAGCCCCGAATCTAAATCGTGGAAGTAACATGCAGTACCAAAGTCCAACAGAGAGGGAGCAGCTGGCAGTAGTTTGTATACAGCCTGCCTGAGCCTCCACCACTGAAGAAGAAGCCCTTCAGCAGACGGCTTTTTCTACACTCTCTGCCTGAAACACATGAGTGAAAATGGACATAAGGACGTTTTTTAGACAAAAAATACCGCGACAGAACCCCAGCTTTCATGAGACTGGTGTTGACTCAGGTTTGTGAGTCTTATTTGAAAATATTTGTTGTGCTGCTGGTTTGCCTAAAGTCAGCTTATCAGGTAAAGTGGATGGAGAAAGAAAGGGAATATTTACTATCATCTCACACTAAACACTAACAGGAACAATACTCTGCCCTGAATATTCTTAATATGTAGCTTCAGATTAAAAATTATGTGGTACAAGACAAATATATATGATGTTGACTAGTGCGTGTCACGTGTGTGCACGCGCGTGTGTGCGCGTGCGTGTTAAGCCCCGGATCTTCTTCAGTCCTAAATCCGCCCCTGTAAACAAGTGAACAAAACCTTCAAATCAATTTAAATTCCTAGTCATCCTGCAGATAGGCCAATTTAAGGGAATGAAAATAAGTCACAGTGATTGCCTACAATAAGATTTTTAATTAATTGTTGCTCGTGCTGAACTTGTTCTCTTCAAAATCTAACATTTGGGCTATATTTTTCTAAAATATAGCAGGTGAATGTCAAATATTCCATGCTAAACTCTATTTTAAGATCTGTATTTGGTAAAAAAAAAATCAAGCAAATCTAGCTGGAGCTCGTCCTCTACATCTTCTTTCCTCAGTGACAGTGGGCATGATGCACAGTCGGCTTAACCCTGGCCTCTGCCAGTCGCTCTGCCAGAAACTCCTCAGATCTGAAGTGAATTGTTCATGCCGATCTCAGAGCAAGGCTCTGCTGCATTTGTCACAGCCATTTCCTTCAACTTTTAACTCAAAGCTGTTTGCTGTGGCTGGAGTCATGCAGTCTGCACAGATGTGACAGGGAGGCTGTTTTCTGAGCCAAAGCTTGAAATGCCTCTGTTGAAATCACTTGTTTGGTCACTATGTAGGCTCTGATAATAAACTGTGCTCATAATGCTCAGCAGAGATAACCTATTTTTATTGTTTTGTTGATTTAGATTTAGCTTAAGTATCACTACTGTTCTCTTTTTGGTGACTGTGGTCTTGGAAGCTGGTGTTCACAGTAATGAAAATGAGGGAGGGTTTGTGCAGAAGGTCCAGGAAGGCTTACTGTTTGGTCTGGTATGTGTCTTGGCACTGAGTGTGTATTCTCAACAGGGCTCTGGTGAATTAATGTCCATTTGGACGGCGGAGCGGTCCGCAGCACGGGCTGACATTCAGCATCGGGAGGCCTGCGGTCCTCGCTGGTCATAAAGTTCAGCCTTGCTGTCATTTTTAACAACGTGTCATCATTTCAAAGACATGCAGAATCACTGGAGTGTACAGAGTCAATGAAGCTTGTGATGACAACAACGGCAAAGGGTTTTAATTTTTGCCCGTGAGTTATGTTGCGTTCTGAACAGGGCGTGTGAAATGAAGCCGAGGCCGTGCTGCGGCGTGGTGGGTCAGAGGATCACGGGGGTTTGCTGGTGGGCTTGAGGCTGTGAGGACGGCAGCCCGGGTTGTGTTTGATCCCGGTCGGGGTACATCCACGCTCACAGGGCAACTGCTGTGGTCCATCTGGTGGAGGCTTTAATCACAACACCCCCCGCCCTCCTCCTCACACACACAAACACACACACAAACTCTCCCCACTTGAGGCTGCTGCTCATTTATTGACATTATTTATCTCTCCAATTCATAATCTGTGAAACTAACACCTGTTTTCTTTTTTTACGAACTTCCTTTTCAGAACCTTAAGTGAGGAGAGAAGTAAGTCCTGTTATCTGTCACAGTGTTTTAAACCTCCTCAAGCATCAAATCTGCATAAATGACTGCAGCGTGATTTCTGATAAGGACTAACCTTTCAGAAATTAGACACGTGCAGTGTCCTTTACCAGTCTGGCCATCGGCTCTGTGGGACAAAATCTCGCGCCCACACCGAACAAATCCATCTCTGGAAATGTCACTTCATGCTTGAAGAGAACCAGCGGTGTAATGCAGCAGAAAAAAAAGCAGGGGTTTCAGCTTAAATGCCTGCGTGCTCCGAGACATGTTTCACTTATTCTGTGGCGTCGAGACTTTCAGTTGAATTGAGATGACAAAAGCCACAGAGGAAAACAGATATTTCACTGATAACACACACAGAGCTCGCGTAGAAACGTTCTGAGTAAATTACAGTTGTGAGATAAATAAACATGCTAATTTAGGTTATTTATAGTATAATAAAATGTTCCATTTGGGATTTATGTCTACTCTTATGGAGAAATTCACTTTAATTCTTGTCACCAATGCAGCTGTTAGAATAAGTTTATTATTATTGGAAGTTAGAGACTTGCCAATAATGATATTGCTTTCTCAGTTCTGTAGAAAAATGATCCCTCCCCTGCTGTCTTTATTATTTTTTCAATAAATCTTTATTTAACTGGGTTGTCAAAATCCATCAACAAAAGCAACAGGATAAAGGTATTTACGAGGATTAGCTTCGGGACATCCCCAAGTGGTACCAGAGGTCACTAAGTCACTGGCGGTTACTTTTCCTTTACTAATGCACTATTTACTAATTCACTAATGCACAACTCAGACTTCCATCATTTATTCATGGTGATGGCAAATGTTTCACCTCATCCTCTACACTTAACAAATCAATAAAAGTAAACCATCTCTGAAACCATCCATTTTGAGAGGAGATGGAACGTTGTTCATCAACATGTCTGGATCAGACGAGGATGATCGCGCTGTATCATCAGCATCAACAAGCGATGAGCTGTGAACAATAAGAGCACATTTCCACTGCTTCTAAAATGACCGTTCTCACCTGCAGAACGGGTGTCTGTGGGGAAAAAAAAAGACCACTTGATGTTCTTGTCGTCAGGAAATTGTGTTTGCATTCTGATTATTATTATTTTGTGTGGCGTGAAAGAGGGATGAGCCGAAGCCGTCTGAGTGAGATTATCACTTATGGAGATGGGTCAGTGGAGGGCTTGCTCTGGCTAATACCTCTTGTGTCGAGGTTTCAAAGGTTGACAGATATCCATGCTGCTTTTTGATATCGCTGTCAGAGTTCTAATTATTTCCCCAAAGCTGGATCATCTAATACCAATAACATCTTTTTTATGCAAACAATATGGCCATTTTAATCTAGAATAGATTTAGCTGCAAACCTGTCAGATAATAGTTATTTTCTCTTGTGTTAATAACTAAATCAAATCAGCTATACAGACAAAATCCTTTGTTTCTCTCCAGACTTGTCAGTTTATTAATTTCTCTGTATTTATTATCTTTAAACCCAAAAACAAAACACCACAACTGAATGGAAAATCATTGATCTGGCTGCATTTCTTTATATTTCCACAGAGAAATGCAACCTTTAAGTTGTTTCGAAATTAATTTTGTCACTCCACTAAAACGGCACAGACAGAATTAAAAATGCATCATATAATCTAATAATATAATCCACATCAACTGGGATTATAATGATTTAGTCATGCTAATCTGTGTAGGAACAAAGCTCTCGGTCAATGTGGGGAATAACAGCATTAAAGCTGACTTTTAGTGGTGGGTGTGACTCTTTTGTTTACAGTTGGATTATGGGTTGTATTCTCCCCTCGTCTCTGTAATATTCACTCAGTGATAATTTGGGATAATTCATCACATGACTGTTCACATATTTATTCAGTGGTGCACGTACATTACTGAAGCTTGAAAGTATTCAAGAGATATTCCGTAGCGGGGTGTTGATGTGTGTGTTGCATCTGCAGCACTTTTATGTAGGAAATATGAAAAATGCTGTTTAGTAATTTAGCTTCCAAGTAAAGTGGAACACAAAAAGACGGAATGTAAACGGCCAGGTTTTATGAATAAAGAGAACAGAGAGGATGATGTGAAATAAAGGACAAAAATGAGGGGAAAATTACCCTTAGCTTGCAGCAATTGTGTACAGTGTGAAAAAAGGTGAGTGTGATTTGTTGGGGGGGGTGCATGAGACACCTGCTCCATTCTGCAGTGATGGCTCCCTGCGGGATGCAGGCTCAGCTGCTGATCACTAGGTCCTCCCTGCAGCACTGGT